>NW_024396935.1:298998-358779 GCF_004115215.2 Ornithorhynchus anatinus
ATCATTTCTGTGTCTGAGGCTACAGGACAGATTCTCAGTCTCCTTCTCCCCCACACCCAGCCACACACACAAACACACATAAACACAAAAACAAAACCTTCCCTTAATAGTGCCAAAGTAGCCCACAGCTCTATCTCTCAATGGCAAGGCAATTCTGTCAGTTGATTCAACTGTGCTCACACTGCAAGGGGATGATACTCAAGGCCTGGGTGATGCATTGAGTGGCCTCTGTTTGGAGTGTAACCGTCAGTCAGATAAACCCCTCAATCATCCTACCCCAAACTGTGCACTGCTAAGATCGGTGCTATGGGTTCCTTTCTAGGCCTGAGCCGAACGGACAAACTCGTGGTTCCCTTCTCCCTCCTCTCCAAAACACCAAGACACAGGACTCACTGCAGAACCTTCCTCTGGGTAGAATGTAGTAGTGCTTGGGTCTGATGGAGCCTTCTCCACCAGTCCTGATTGAAACCCAGCTGGATTTATGGAATCTAGCCTTAAAAGACGCACGTGGATTAGTGAGCCTGAAAAACCAGGTTCCCCCACACTGCCCTCCGAAGTCCACCTCTGTGGACAAACACTTCGGTCTATGACTGGCTCAGACAACTCATAGCTGGAGAGGGAGGGGCAGGAGATTGAAGATAGCCTAGGTTTTTTTGAAGACACCATTTTGCCTCTCTCCCACCAAAAACTGAACCTATCATCAGGAGAGGTGAGGTGTAGAGACAGACTACCCAAGATAATCTGACCACAACACCCTGTCCTATCGATACTCAGCGTCCCCCTCATCAGAACCTCAGTTCTGTTACTCCAAGAGGAGCTCATTCTCCAGAGACTGGAGGTGCAGCACAACTCAACTGCTGGTATTAAGCCTCACCGGTACTAAACCCACACCCCTGCTGACTTGGTCTCGGACGGGAGTCCGCATCGCTCCGCTTGGAGTGGACACGTAGCCAGAACTGTCAGACCCAAAAGGGTCCCTCCTCCAGGGTCTGAGGATGTGCGGGGTGAACCCGCAGACGGGACGGTGGGTATGGGAAGATATGACCCATCTATAGAATTAAGGGCCCCAGGTCTTTTCAGTCCTGCAGGTGAGTCCAACAGAACCAGTTCCTTGAACAGAGCCTCGGTTTCCAGAACCAGCCTCCATACCAAGAATGGCAATGTTGCCTCACTATCCTAGCCCAAAAGCTAACCCCATCTCTCTTTCTCTCTCTCACACACACACACATATGTACATATATATATATATATAAAACCTTCCTTTTACAGTGGCCACATGTAATAATAATAATAATGTTGGTATTTGTTAAGCGCTTACTATGTGCAGAGCACTGTTCTAAGCGCTGGGGTAGACACAGGGGAATCAGGTGGTCCCACATGGGGCTCACAGTCTTAATCCCCATTTTACAGTTGAGGTAACTGAGGCACAGAGAAGTTAAGTGACTTGCCCACAGTCACACAGCTGACAAGTGGCAGAGCTGGGATTCGAACTCATGACACCTCTGACTCCAAAGCCCATGCTCTTTCCACTGAGCCACGCACATGTCTCCCAGTTCTAGATCTCCAGGGTGGAGGAAATGTGAGAATTGATTTAACTGTATCCACACTGCAATGGGATGGTCCTCAAGACCAGGGAGAGGGGTTAATCAGCCACTGTTTGGAGAGTAATAGCTGGTCCGGTTCTCACTTGAGTCCTCCTTTTCCGTGTTTGTGCTGCAGGGTGTTGGTGCTGTGGGACTCCTGTCTACATCTGACCCAACGGGACACAGATCCAGTGCAGGGAGAGATCTGTGACTCATCACCAAGCCCTCCCCTGAGTAGAGAACAGTAGAGTCTGGAACATGGGTCTGATGGAAGCGAGGTGTTCCTGGAGCTTCCCCGCCAGTCATGGCTGAATATTATCGGGAGTAGTGGAACCTGGCCTGAAAATACACATGAGGATTAGTGAACAATTCAGTGTCCTGGCTACTCTATCCTGCCCTCTGTGGCTAAACTCCTCAGTCTCCAGCAGACTCAATGGTCTCTAAGCTGGAGAACCAGAGGGAGATTACAGACCACCTTTTTGTTGTTATTGTTCTTGTTGGTTTTTTGGAAGCACTTCCCCCCTGCCACTACCCCACCTCACCCCAAACACTGATGCTATTCTCAGGTGAGTTTAAGTGTACAGACAGACCACCACAGCTCAAGAGAGTGTTACACTCTGCCCTGTTAATACTCGGCTTCCCTCACCTCAGAATCCCAGCCCTGTTAGATCAGGAAGGGCTCATTCTTCAAAGACTGCAAGTCCAGCACAACTATCCAAGCCAATTTTCAGTACAAAACCCTGATCTGCTCCTCCCCACCCACACCTCTGCTGATCTGGACTTGGATAGGAATTTGCACAGCTCTGCTTCTCAGAGAAGAATGGCGTGGGCCTTCCTATGCCACCCTTGTCTTACTTCCTCCCAACACTAGTCCGACCTCGCGGAAGCCACCACCAACAGGCCCAGTCCAGTCCCTTCTCCGGGGGCTGGGGGTTTGCAGGGTGACCTTGCTGATGGCACACTGGCTGCAGGAAGGTGTGACCCATCCGTAGAATTAACGGCCCTGCTTCTTCTCGGTCCCACAGTCATGACAAAGGCAGCAACCTGCACAAAGTCCAGACCTCTTTTTTCCAGAACCGACCTGTGAACACAGAACGGCAGCCCCCACCTAACCCTTCTCCCCCCAAGACTTAACCCTACTGTTCATGTGAATGCACACACCTACACGAAAACCCTTCCCACTGGAGTGGTAGCATAGTTCCATCTCTCCGTGGGGTCAGGGGTCTTCCCTACCCGCTCCCCGCCCCCAGATCTGAAAATACGACCGGTGCCCTCTCTGCATGACAATGGGACTTCAGATCATGGAGGTGCCTTGAACAACCACTGAGTCTCTCCCGTAGTCATCGAGGAAAACCAGTGATCTCAGAGCTGGGAAGAAGAAGAAGAGGAAGGAAGAAAAGAGAAAGAAAGAAAGAAAGATTTGCAGACAATGCAGTTTCTTCTTTATTGCACTCCACCCCGGGCAAACTCCCCCAAACTGGTTTCCTCAGGAAGGACGTGTGTACAGGCAAAACCTGACTGCTAAACTGCTACATTCCGCCCCACACTTAACAGTGGTCCCCCAGAGACTCTCACAATTGTCAGTACTCCTGGGGCCCGAGATACCCAGCAAGGCTGCAGACTGGACAGGGATCTGTTTCCCATACAATGCCTTTCTTCTCTGCTCCCTGCATTCCCCAATCAACCCCTCTGCTGATTGCTTCATAATAAAGACCCCATGGTCCTGCCTCTCAGAAAGGGGGATGGAGTGGACACAGTCACAGTCTCTGCTTTACTCCTCACTCTGCACCTCTTCTCTCCCTGCCCGCCCCTGCGACACTCTTCCCAAGAGGAAACCACCGTCAGTCATGGAAAGGTCTCTTTTCCCAAGACTGAGGATCTGCACACAGGGCTTTGAGCGCAAAGAGGTTTGATCGCTCTACAGAACTATGGTCACCTCCTCGGTGACAGGGTCAATTCAGACGGAACCAGTTCCCCGCCCAGAGCCCCGGCCCCTGTTTCCAGAATCAGCCTCCTTCCCAAGAAAGGGATTCCCCCCCTCCTCACTCTTCTTCTCCTCAGGGTAACCCCATCAAGTACGCAAAATAGACCCAGACACCACCTTCTCTTTCGCATGGCAGTGCAGCCTCTGGCTCCATCCGTCGACAGCAGGATGAATCTGGGGACGGACCCCGCCGATTGTTCCGGACCTTTAACTCTCTCCTTAGGCCCCCTGTTCCTCCCCCTCCCCCATCTCTGACCCCCAATGATCTGGCCACCTATTTCCTCACGAAAATCAACACAATCAGGTCGAGCTCCCCAAAGTCACCCCTCCGCCTCTCCCCTCCCCCGCACCAACCCTCTCCCCTACTTTCCCATCCTTCCCTGCAGTATCCTCAGAGGAGATCTCCTCCCTCCTCGCAAGTGCCACCCCCTCCACCTGCGCCTCGGACCCCATTCCCTCTCACCTTATTAAAACCATCAACCCTGCCCTCCTCCCTTCCTTAACTTCTATTTTTAACACTCAATCTCCAATGGCTCCCTCCCCTCTGCCTTCAAACATGCCCACAACTCCCCCATCCTAAAAAAACCCGCTCTTGATCCCACTTCCCCCTCCAGTTATCGCCCTATCTCCCTACTACCCTTCCTTTCCAAAATCCTAGAACGAGTCGTCTACAATCGATGCTTAGAATTCCTTAACTCCCATTCTCTCCTAGACCCCCTCCAATCTGGCTTCCGTCCCCTCCACTCTACCGAGACTGCTCTCTCTAAGGTCATCCATGACCTCCTTCTTGCCAAATCCAATGGCTCCTACTCCATTCTAATCGTCCTTGACCTCTCTGCTGCCTTTGACACTGTCGCCCATCCCCTCCTCCTCCATACCTTATCTCACCTGGGCTTCACGGACTCTGTCCTCTCCCGGTTCTCCTCTTACCTCTCTGGCCAGTCATTCTCGGTCTCCTTCGCTGGCGCCTCCTTCCCCTCCCATGCTTTAACTGTTGGAGTTCCTCAAGGGTCAGTTCTTGGCCCTCTTCTGTTCTTCATTTACACTCACTCCCTTGGAGAACGCATTCGCTCTCACGGCTTTGACTACCATCTCTACGCAGATGACACGCAGATCTACATCTTCGCCCCGTCCTCGCCCCCTCCCTTCAGGCTCGCATCTCCTCCTGCCTCCGGGATGTCTCCACCTGGATGTCGGCCCGCCACCTAAAACTCAACACGAGCAAGACTGAGCTCCTCATCTTCCCTCCCAAACCCGGTCCTCTCCCAGACTTCCCTATCACCGTGGATGGCACGACCATCCTTCCCGTCTCTCGGGCCCGCAATCTCGGTGTCATCCTTGACTCATCTCTCTCATTCACCCCACACATCCTATCCGTTACCGAGACCTGCCGGTTTCACCTTTACCATATCGCCAAGATCCGCCCTTTTCTCTCCACCCAAACGGCTACCTTACTGCTACGGGCTCTCGTTATATCCCGGCTAGACTACTGTGTCAGCCTTCTCTCTGACCTCCCTTCCTCCTCTCTCGCCCTGCTCTGGTCTATTCTTCACTCCGCTGCCCGGCTCATCTTCCTGCAGAAACGATCTGGGCATGTCACTCCCCTTCTTAAACAACTCCAGTGGTTGCCTATCGACCTCCGCTCCAGACAAAAACTCCTCACTCTAGGCTTCAAGGCTCTACGTTACCTTGCCCCTTCCTACCTCTCCTCCCTTCTCTCTTTCTACCGCCCTCCCCGCACGCTCCGCTCCTCTGCCACCCACCTCCTCACCGTCCCTCGGCCTCGCCTAACCCGCCGTCGACCCCTGGGCCACGTCCTCCTGCGGTCCTGGAACGCCCTCCCTCCTCACCTCCGCCAAACTGATTCTCTTTCCCTCTTCAAAACCCTACTTAAAACTCACCTCCTCCAAGAGGCGTTCCCAGACTTCTCTTCTCCCTCTACTCCCTCTACCACCCCCCCTTCACCTCTGCGCAGCTTAAACCTCTTATCCCCCCATTTCCCTCTGCTCCTCCCCCTCTCCCTTCCCATCCCCTCAGCACTGTACTCGCCCGCTCAACTGTATATATTTTCATTACCCTATTTATTTTGTTAATGAAATGTACATCGCCTTGATTCTATTCAGTTGCCATTGTTTTTACGAGATGTTCTTCCCCTTGACTCTATTTATTGCCATTGTTCTTGTCTGTCCGTCTCCCCCGATTAGACTGTAAGCCCGTCAAATGGCAGGGACTGTCTCTATCTGTTGCCGACTTGTTCATTCCAAGCGCTTAGTACAGTGCTCTGCACATAGTAAGCGCTCAATAAATACTATTGAATGAATGAATGAATGAATGAATGAATGAATGAATGAACCTTACTGTGTCCACGCCGCAGGAACAGAGTCTGCCAGCTGGGGAGATGCGTCGAGTGGCCTCTGTAGAGAGGAAGAGAGACGGTCCGATCTGCCCCCTGGTCATCTGGCCCCAACAACATGTCTTCCACCCTCCCGTGGATCAAACGACGAGATGACTGTAATGATGACAATTGTGGTATTTGTTAAGTGCTTATTATGTGCCGGGCCCTTTACTGATTGCTGGGATAAATACAAGGTAAATTGGGTTGGAAATAGTTCCTGTCCCCCATAGGGCTTACAGTTTTAATCCCCATTATACGGATGAGGTAACCGATGCACAGAGAAGTTAAGTGCTTTGCCCGAGATAATAACAATAATAATAATGTTGGTATTTGTTAATAATAATAATGTTGGTATTTGTTAAGTGCTTACTATGTGCAGAACACTGTTCTAAGCGCTGGGGTAGATACAGGGTAATCAGGTTGTTCCACGTGAGGCTCACAGTTAATCCCCATTTTACAGATGAGGTAACTGAGGCACAGAGAAGTTAAGTGACTTGCCCACAGTCACCCAGCTGACAAGTGGCAGAGCTGGGATTCGAACCCATGACCTCTGACTCCCAAGCCCAGGCTCTATCCACTGAGCCACGCTGCTTCTCCAGCAGACGAGCAGCAGAGCCGGGATTAGCACCTAGGGCCTTCTGATGCCCGGGCCCGTGCTCTATTCACTAGGCCGTGCTGCATCTCACACTCCCATCGCACTCCCATCTAGCCTGGACATCTAAAACTGCATTCTTCAACCCACCGAGGGCTCGTCACCGTCCCTTCCGTTTCCCGCACCTGATCCTAGCTCGTTGCAGGCCGGGAACGGATCTGCCGACTCGGTCGCATTGCACTCTCCCAAGCCCAGCTCTGTGACTTGTCTGCTGTGAGACCTTGGGCAGGTCACTTCCCTTGGCTGTGACTCACTTAGCTCATCTGTAAAATGGGGATCGAAACTGTGAGCCCCTTGTGGGACGACTGTGCCCAACCCCGGAGCTTAGTACAGCACCGAACACATAGTAAGCCCTTAAATACCATAATTATTATTATTGTTACAGTGCTTGGCACACAGTAAGTGCTCAGTAAGTACCACTGATGAATATGGTTGACCAAAGGAGCAGATGTGGGACATCTGCAGTGAATTCCCCGTTCCAGAAGGTGTGGAAGAGAGGAGCAGAACCATGACGGGGTTCACCCGAGGAGCCCCCCGCCCAATTGGACACACCCGCTGAGCGGGTGGGCCTCCAGTTCCGTTCCCTTCATCTCGATGCCTGCAGTGGAAGCAGCGTGGCCTAGAGGAGAGCGCCCAGGCCTGGGAGTCAGAAGGACTTAGATTCTAATCTTGGCTCCAACACTTGCCTGCTGTGTGACTTCAGGTGAGTCACTTCACTTCTCTGTGCCTCTGTTACTTCATCTGTAAAATGGGGATTGAGACTGTGAGCCCCATGTGGGACAAGGACTTGGCCCAATGTGAATAGCTCGTGTCTACCCCAAGGCTTAGTACAGTGCCTGGTACACAGAAATAGCTTAGCAAGTACCAAAAAAAGAAAAGGAAAGTGTATGTAGGGCTTCACTCCCCTGAAATAAGCAGCTGTGTTCTCCACCTCTGAAAGACAAAAGGAGGCTCTACTCTCAGCGTGGCTAGAGAAGCAGCGTGGCTTAGTGGAAAGAGCACGGGCTTGGGAGTCAGAGATCCTGGGTTTGAATGCTGCTGCCACTTAGCTGTGTGACCTTGGGCAAGTCATTTAACTTCTCTGTGCCTCAGTAACCTCATCAGTAAAATGGGGATGAAGACTGTGAGCCCCATGTAGGACAACCCAATTACTTTGTATCTACTCCAGCGCTTAGAACAGTGCTTGGTACATAGTAAGCACTTAACAAATACCAACTTTATTATGAAATCCAGGGGAGCAGAAATGAACTACTGTGGGACAGTAGTTCCCAAAAGTAGTAATAGTAGATTCCCCTCTAGAATGCAAGCTCTTTAAGGGCAAGTAACATGTCTGCTCATTTTGTTGTACTGCCCCAAGGCCTTAGTACACTGCTCTGCAGCACAGTAAGAGCTGAATAAATTCCTTTGACAGGACCGACAGAGCAGCTGTTCCATGTCTGCTAGGGGCCCTTAAGCAGTATCCAAAGGGCACCCATCCGGAAGAACACTCTGATTTGGGGGTGTGGCCAGCAGGGAGAATTCACTGGATGAGCGCACAGGTTCAGCTTCACAGAGGTATTCATTCGTTCGTTCAGTCGTATAATAATGTTGGTATTTGTTAAGCGCTTTACTAGGTGCAGAGCACTGTTCTAAGCACTGGGGTAGATACAGGGTAATCAGGTTGTCCCACATAAGGCTCACAGTCTTGATCCCCATTTTTACAAATGAGGTAACTGAGGCACAGAGAAGTTAAGTGACTTGCCCACAGTCACACAGCTGACAAGTGGCAGAGCTGGGATTTGAACCCATGACCTCTGACTCCCAAGCCTGGGCTTTTTCCACTGAGCCACATTATATATGATATGTGGTGAGGGATCACTGTGTGCAGAGCACTGGACTAAGGACTAGGGAGAGTACAGTATAACAATAAACTGACACATTCCCTACCTAACAGAGAGCTTAGAGTCTAGAGCGGAGACAGACAGGAAAATAAATACCTCCATTAAAGATATGGACGTTAAGTGCTGTGGGACTGGAAGGGGGTGAACCATGAAGGAAGCAAGACAGGGTGACGCAGAAGGGAGAGGGACATGAGAAAAGGAGGGCCTAGTCAGGGAAGGCTGCTTGGAGGAATGTGGGCAGTATCCTAAGTCGACCTCATGAGGAACGTGGCCCTTAGACTCAGCTTTGTTTTTAAGAAAATAAACTGGTATCTGTTAAGCACTTAATACACACCAGGCACTGTATTCAGCGCTGGGGTAGACACAAGTTAACCAGATCTGTCACAGTCCCCGTCCCACGTGGGGTTCACGGTCTTAACTGCTGTTTTAGAGAAGAGGTAAATGAAGCCCAGAGAAGCCAAGTGATTTGCTCCACTCATGCCACTCAGCAGACCCACGGTGGAGCCAGGATGAGAGCCAGGTCCTTCGGAATGCCAGGACTGCGCTCTACCCGCTAAACCACACTGCTCTAGGCGTTCCATGGACTAAGGTGGGGGGTTCCAGTATTTGAAACAGACGTCACATCACATCCAGTTTGTTTCCTCCCGGGGGAACCCACCGTGTTAGTACACCACCGCCCGGCACGGCTGCCCGCCACATGAGGAAACACAGAGGAGTTAACATTTCCAAAACTTCACAGAGTCACTTCATTTCCTCCATCTCCTCACTTTAACTACACTTGGACATGCAACAATAGACCCCCTTCAACCTTACAACTCAATGGCCCTGGCCTCACGATTCCCTTTACAACTGACTGCTCTTCAACAGTTGTGTCACTGCACAGAGAGACACTTAGAAACACAACTCTGTGTTTACCAAAGCGTCTAACAATGCCTTTTTTCCTCAGGATTTTGTGACCTGGGTGAGATGCCCTTGGATTCATCTTTCCACAACTTGGGAAAAAAACTGTCTTAGATATAAGTCAAAACAGAACGATCCCACCCTCGATTCTAAGGCAAGATAGATGATGCAGTAGGTGATGCTGCCTGAGAAAAACAAGCCAAATTTTCAGGTTCCTGTCTAGGGGTGATCCACCCTGGAGGGTTGAGGAGGAGAATGGGGTTTGACCACAAGAAACTGTGTTAAAGGCAGTGGTCTCCACTTACCTGCTCAGCTTCCCT
The DNA here is from genome assembly GCF_004115215.2 of Ornithorhynchus anatinus. Lineage (NCBI taxonomy): Eukaryota > Metazoa > Chordata > Mammalia > Monotremata > Ornithorhynchidae > Ornithorhynchus > Ornithorhynchus anatinus. The sequence goes on from NW_024396935.1 coordinate 308,713, forward strand.
CAGAGAAAACAGTGTTACGACTTGCTGAGCCCTCAGTCACCCAGCTGAGAGTACTGCAGGCAATCTAGTGGGAGGAGCTTCAGAGCGGTAGCACCTGTGAGACATCCCATTCACTTAACCCTTGCCTGGAAGCAGCAGGTCTGCCCTTGAAGACCTTGGTCTTGTCTAATGCCGACAAGTCCTCTCCGACCCAAAGCGACGCCATGGACACATCTGTCTCCCGGAATGCTCCACTTCCATCTGCAATCGTTCTTATTAGAGTCTCCCTAGCGTTTTCTTGGTAAAAATACAGTAGTGGTTTACCGTTGCCCCCTTCCACACAGTCAACTTGAGTCTCCACCCTCGACTCTCTCCCTTGCAGCTGCTGCCCAGCATGGGGGAGTTTTCACTTGTAACAGATTGCCTGCCACTCGCTAGCCACTGCCCGAACTAGGAATGCAATGGGTAGGCCTCTGTTTGACTCTCCCTCCCATAGCCGAGACTGGTAGGGTACTGGAAGCTCTCCAGGTGCAACCCTGAGGGGCTCTCGACCCTGGCATGGATTTAATACCTCAGTCTCCCTCCTGAGTACTCTTTGATTGAGTTATTCTTGGAAGGTCTTCCTCAATCACTTGTATTTACTGAGTGTTTACTCTGTGCAGAGCACTGTACTAAGTGCTTGGGAGAATACAATATAATAAGACTCAGTGGACAGGTTTTCTGCCCACAATTTTTATTCACACAATCATTTATTTAATCGTATTTATTGTCTATTGCATGCAAAACACTGTACTAAGCCCTTGGGAGAGCACAACAATGAACAGACCCATTCTCCACCCACAAGGAGCTTACAGTCTAGTGTCCAGCCAGAAACCCAGAGCTGGAAAGATTCCCCCCCATTTTCACCACAGCCTGGCTTCCCTGGCCAATTCTCACAGAGGTGTGGGACAGACTAGTGGCTGGGAGGGGCACCGGTGGGGAATGGGGCACGGGGGGGGGGCGGGGGGGAGTGGAAGATCCAGGCCCCACTAGAAAGCCACTAGAATCCTCTCCAGAAATTAAGCCTGCTGGGAAAAGGAGCTCTGAGGCCCAGTTCCATCCCCCTTGGAATGCAGAAAGCTGAAAATTCACCTGAGAGAGGCCATTCCTGTCAGAGATAGTGGAAAGCCAGGCCAACTAGTGGAGAGAGGGGTGATCTGGGAGTCAGAAGAGCTGGGTTCTAATCCTGCTTCTCCCACTCGCCTGCTGTGCAAACTTGGGTTAAGTGACTAAGCCACTCTGTGCCTCAATTTTTTTAATCTGTAGGATAGGTATTCAATACCTGTTCTGCCTTCTTTTTTATGGTATTTGTTAAGTATTTTATTATGTGCCAGGGACTGTAATAAGTTCTGGGATAGATAACAAGATAATCAAGTGGGACCTAGTCCATGTCCCACATGGGGCTTACAGTCTTAATCCCCCTTTTACAATTGAGGTAACTGAGGCACAGAGAAGTTAAGTGGCTTGCCTGAATTCACACAGCAGGCAAGTAGAAAAGCAGGGATTAGAACCCACATTCTCCAGCTCCTCAACCCTAGCTCTTTCCCCTAAGCCATGCTGCTTCTTTACGCCACCGCGCTTATTATTATTATTATTATGCAGGAGGGGGTGAGAGCCAACTGGTTTCTCAACAGATTTCCATTTCCTCTCTTCTACCCCGACCTTAACTAGAGAAGGATGGTTTGGCCTGGCAGACTGGACACTCCTCTAGAGGGCACATGGGAAATTCATCTAGGCTACTCCAATAGCCTCCATTCTGATCTCCTGCCTCTCCCCACTTCAGTCCATACTTTGCTCCGCTGCCCCAGATATCTTTCTAAAGAAATGTTCAGGATCCCTCAAGCCCCTCCTCAAAAATCTCCAGTGGTTGCCTATTCACCTCCATCTCAAAAACTCCTCCCCATGGGCTTTAAAACACTCCATTCCCTTGCCCTCTCCTCTCTCACCTTGCTTCTCTCTTCTACAATGCAGCCCGCTCACTTCGCTCCTCCAGTGCTAACCTTCTCACTGTGTCTCCATCTCACCTGTCTTGCCACTAACCCTTTGCTCATGTCCTTCCTCTGGAATGCCCTTCCTCCTCTAATCTGCCAGACACTTCCTCTTCTCTTGCCCTCCCGCCCCCCAACCACCTCCCTTCAAAGCCTTACTGAAAGCACATCTCCTCCAAGAGGGTTTATCAGATTAAGCCCCCTTTTCCTTATCTTCCACTCACATCTGCATCACCCTGACTTGCTCCCTTTACTCTTCCCCCATCTCCCTGGCCCAGGGCACTTAAAATGACAGATACTTATCTATTTGTACTGACACCTCTCACCCCACCTCTAGAAGGTGAGCTCGTTGTGGGAAGGGATTGTCTCTTTATTGCAGTACTGTACTTTCCGAGTGCTGAGTACACTGCTCTAGCCCCAGTAAGGGATCACTGAATAGGATTGAATGGATAATCGAGAGTTTATTTTACACAGACCCCTTTACTAAGCTCTTGGAAGAGTGCAAGAAAGCGGGTAGACACAATCCCTAGTCTCAAGAGTCTTACATGCTAGTGGGGGAGGTGGACACTAAAATAAAATGAGTGTATTTACATGGGTGTGTGCCCAGCCCGGGGAATGTATCCAACCTGATTCTTAATTTTCCACCCCCCACCCCGCTCAGAACACTGCCTGGCACCTGGCGGGGGTGGGGGGGAGGGGGGGTATTTTAACAAAGGCCACAATTAATTCATCCCTGCTCTGCCAAGTGGCCTTGGCACTTATCTTCTATAGTTGCCTTAATTGCCTGCTTGGGAAAAGAGTGATGTAGACTGTGGGCCCTGTGTGGGCTAGGGACCATGTCCAATTTGTCTCGGACCTAGCCCCGGGCCTGGGGCACGGCCTGACAGCTGGTAAGCACTTTGCACATACCCCAATTATTATTACAATCAACCATAGTAGTCACATTCACTGCTCCCAAAGAGCTTACAGACTAGAGCAGCAAGACAGGCATGAATATAAGTGACAGGTACTCTAAAACTTTGTAAGTGCTTAACAACAGTTATTGTGATTATTATTAGAAAGACAGGGATGGGAAAGCAGAGATCCAGGGAGGTTGAGAAACACCCATAAGGTCACACACCAACTCACTTAAGTACAACTGACTGACTCATTCAGTGGATGGTGCAATCAGGGATAACCTCCAGTCTAAGCCCCTGCCCAACCCAACACTGTGCTGTCCTCTCCCTGGTTCTTGGGCCTAGAGGGTCCTGCCCTCCCACCCTAGCCCAGCCTGACAAATTTGACAGGGGAAGGGATAAATCTGAGATTATCCCATCAGAGGAAGCCACACTCTTGTGGGCCATTCCTCTACAGCCCAGCAGGCTGGCAAGAGGGAGAAAGGAGGAGAAAAAGGGGATCATTACCACCTCTTGAACTCTCAAGCTTCTAACCCCTTTACCCTGCCTTGGTGAGACTGAAGGAATGAGATCTAGTAGTGGGGAGAGAGGAGTGAGGGTGCGATGATGTCAGTCTGTAAGTCAGAAACTGGTGGCATGGCTCCTGCTCTGAGAACACAGCTGGTACCCTCAACTTATAACCCTCCTATGGGGCAGAGCCACCTGCCACTGGCTCAAGGTGACTAAGGAGTGATGCAGAAGCTAGACATTTTATTCCAGATACATTTGGCCTTATAGAGCCCAGGCAGGCAAGGGGAAAGGGAGGGGAGGAGGGGGCCAGACTGTGCCATTTCCTCCCGTGCGGCAGTGGGGAAAATCATTTTGCATCTTCCCACTCTAGAATTTGCTCCTATTCCCCCTGCCCCCCCCGCCATTTGGCTCCTCCAGGAGGGATGGATGACACATGGCAGTCACACACACACATACAGATAGACCCACATACCCTTAACTACTGCTGTCCCTGTACCCCGCTCCCCCAGGGGCACCCCCCTCGGCCGGGAAAGCGAGTCTGTACTCTTGAAGCCAGAGCTGGGCAGATAACTCCCAGTGGACCAGACCTGGAGGAAGCCACACTGACTATAGAATTAAGGGCCCCAGGCGACTTCACACCTGGTCTTGAAGTCCGTCCTCGGAATACCTGTCCAGAACTCTAGACCCCTCTTTCCAGAACCCATCTCCCCCTCCAAAGAGGGGTGGCCCCTCTCACCCTGCTCTGGTCCCGGCCCTCGTTCTCACACCAGAGACACACGCACATCCATCACGTCTAGGAATTGCCAGAGATTCGTGTGGCACCCATGATGCAACGTTTGACCCTTGACCACCAAAGGAAATGGCATTGTCTGGAGGGAGGGGATACAGTTAGGGGCTGAGGGGGAAGGTGGGGTAGGAGGCGAAGGGGGGGGTGGGAAAGTGGCCCGGTGGCAGCAGGCTGGTGCCAGGCGACTCCCAAATAGCGGGGCCGGCGCAATGTCCATGGCATCCCATGAGGAGCCGGTTTGTCCTCCACTCTGCACGGGGGCAGATGGTCCGGTGCAGGTCCGGTGCAGGTCCGGGCTGTGGCTTCCTGGGGATGGATGTGACCATTGGTAGGCTGAAAAGGTGTGCCACAGGCTACCCGTGGGAAGAACACCAAACAGTCGCAGTTGGGAAATGGACGGGGGAGGACAGAGCGAGAGACAGAAGAGAAGAGGAGGCTGAATGGGTCTCCCCTAAGGAGCCCAGGCCTCCAGCCAAGGAACAGGAAGTTGGAGGTTGGGTCGGAGCCTAGTCAGGGGTCACTACCATGCCACGTGGGACTTGGGCAATGCTCCCATTTGTGAACTGTAGGGACACAGTGGATCATGGGTATGTATGTGGGTGTGTGTGTGTGTGTGTTGGGGGGGGTAAGGATCCCTTCACTATACTGCCTCAAGCACTTAGTGTAATGCTCAATACCTACCCTTGATTCCTCCCATTTGTCCCAAACACAGCTCCAAGAGTCCGGGGTTTGGGGTACAACACCTCCTCCTGTCCGCACCAAGATGTTCTCGGGGAGGCTGCTTCTCCCATGATGCATCTGGGGCTCAGGCTTCTTCCTTGGTCCTAAGGATACACCTGATCAGGTCTCAGGGCACTCGCCTCCCCCCCCACTTGAGTCGGGGGGGGGGGGGGACAGAGAAAGAGAGAGAGAAAGAGAGAGATAAAGAGCAAGCAAGAGAGAAAGAGCGAGCGAGACAGCGAGTGTGACAAAGAGAGAGAGAAAGAGCGAGCAAGAGCGAAAGAGCGAGAGCGAGCGAAAGAGCGAGAGAGAATGTGAGAGAGAAAAAGAGCGAGAGAGAGAGCGAGAGAGAGAGAGAAAAAAAGAGCGTGCGTGAAAGAGAACACATGCACGCGAGAGAGAGCACACGAGAGAGAGAGAACGCGCGCGAGAGAGAAAGCACGAGAGAGAGAGAGAGAGAAATGAAAAAAAAAGGAGAGAGAGAAAGCGAGCGAGGAATGAGAGCGACAGAGAAGCGAGCACAAGAGAAACCCCCCCCGCAAGACAGAGAGGCACCAACATAGGACAGAGCAGCTGCCACGCAGAGGTCCTGCAGGGGAGACCCTGGGTGGCTTAGACACCCCAGGCAGTCTGGGTTTCCCACGGCTCCAGTCTTGCCCCTGTGGAGCCCTTCCCCCCCCCCACACCCACATACCCAGTTCCCCAGAGTCTTACCTCTAAGCAGGATTGCCCAAGAAACTTCTCCAGGGGGTGGGGGGCTAAAAGAACCGGATTTCTGCCTTTTCTCCTCACGCAGCCAAGTCCCTCAACACTTACCAGTACCGGTGTGGGTCTTCACCCCCACTTCGCCTCCACTGCAATGGTAGAGTCCCACTGGGGAAGCTGACCCCCAAATTTGGTCAGCCTTGAGAAAGACCATAACCCATTAAGCACCCTCTTTGCAGGGGTGACACAGCCTCTGCCCACTGGGAGCTTACAACCTAAGTCAGCCAGTTGATTGTATTTGACCTCCACGTGCAGAGCACTGTGCTTGCTATATACCTTGGGAGAGTACAATAGAACGACAGGCAAGGGCCCTGCCAACAACAAGTTAACAGTCTAGAGGTGGGAAGCACTGACTCTGGAACAAGGTACAGATGCTTTAAAGAGTTCAACACGTCGGAGCACACACGGCGCCTGCTCTCCAGAAGCTGTCGGTCTATGTGCCAAGACATTAAAATCGAGTTACACACTGGTGCAATGGCATATGCAGGGTCAGTACATGAAGCTGTGCACCCTGAACCCCAGGTAAGCTTGAAAGGGCAGTACGAGTACATAAAACACATCTTAAGTCAGTACAGACGGTGAAGCGCAGCAGTAGTGCACTAAGACAGCAAAAGGGATTAATGAAGGCTCTTTGACAGAATACCATATGACGAACAGGATGGGGGTTAGAGGCCTATTTCAGTCGGTCGTATTTATCCGGCACTTACATCGAGCAGAGCACGATATCACAATCGACATATTCTCTGCCCACTTCTACACTTGTACTGTCCTGTAGAGGGGGAAGACAGACATTAATGGAAATAAATTACACCCATTTCATTAGGTGCCAAGACGAGCAGCGAGAGAAGTCATCGGGAATTCTTCCGCAAAATAGGCTCCAACTCAGTCTCCCAGGGTTCAGGCCCTATTAAGTACTCAATGATTGCTGTTGGTGACTCTTTCTGCCACTACAACCGCACTGTGTCATAGTCGTCGAGCACAGAGCACTGCAGTAAGCGCTCAGGACAGTACAGTGTAACAGATGCATTCCCTCTCCACCGCAAACTCATAGCCTATTGCACACGGGTAGGGCTACGGCACCCCAACTCATTCCTGGGCTTTTGGGGAGCTAGAACGGGAGTTGAAGAAGAGACTCGTAGCATGGGGTACAGTGATCGAGAAGCTCGAAAAGGAAAGTCCCTGGCCAGCCAACTGAGGTCGGCGCAATCCCGCTCGAGGGGCTTCCAGTTTTAGATCCCATGAGACGCACACAAATGATACCGTCGTCCCACCATTCTCCCGGCGATGCGACGGGTTTTGGATCCTGCCCCGGGGGTCTCACACTGATACTCCCATACTGATGCTTCAGGGACTGATCCAAAGTGCTAAATCCACTGAAAAAGACGCACACAAGGGAGGGAAGGAGGGCAAAAGGCACACGCAAGGGAGGGGAAGAGAGCACAAGACGCACACAAGGCGGGGGCCCCAAGGCGCACGCAAGGCGGGGGAGGGGGGAGCCCCAAGGCGCACGCAAGGCGGGGGAGGGGGGAGCCCCAAGGCGCACGCAAGGCGGGGGGGAGGGGGGAGGCCCAAGGCGCACGCAAGGCGGGGGGGGAGGAGGCCCAGCCCAAGGCGCACGCAAGGAGGGGGAGGAGGAGGCCCAAGGCGCACGCAAGGCGGGGGGGAGGGGGGAGCCCCAAGGCGCACGCAAGGCGGGGGGGAGGGGGAGCCCCAAGGCGCACGCAAGGCGGGGGGGAGGGGGAGCCCCAAGGCGCACGCAAGGCGGGGGGGAGGGGGAGCCCCAAGGCGCACGCAAGGAGGGGGAGGCCCAAGGCGCACGCAAGGCGGGGGGGAGGGGGAGCCCCAAGGCGCACGCAAGGCGGGGGGGGGGGAGCCCCAAGGCGCACGCAAGGCGGGGAGGGGGGGCAGCCCCAAGGCGCACGCAAGGCGGGGAGGGGGGGGAGCCCCAAGGCGCACGCAAGGCGGGGAGGGGGGGAGCCCCAAGGCGCACGCAAGGCGGGGAGGGGGGGGAGCCCCAAGGCGCACGCAAGGCGGGGAGGGGGGGGAGCCCCAAGGCGCACGCAAGGCGGGGAGGGGGGGGAGCCCCAAGGCGCACGCAAGGCGGGGGGGGGGGGAGCCCCAAGGCGCACGCAAGGCGGGGGGGGGGGGGAGCCCCAAGGCGCACGCAAGGCGGGGGGGAGGGGGAGCCCCAAGGCGCACGCAAGGCGGGGGGGAGGGGGAGCCCCAAGGCGCACGCAAGGCGGGGGGGAGGAGGAGCCCCAAGGCGCACGCAAGGCGGGGAGGGGGGAGCCCCAAGGCGCACGCAAGGCGGGGAGGGGGGAGCCCCAAGGCGCACGCAAGGCGGGGAGGGGGGAGCCCCAAGGCGCACGCAAGGCGGGGAGGGGGGAGCCCCAAGGCGCACGCAAGGCGGGGGGGGGAGCCCCAAGGCGCACGCAAGGCGAGGGGGGGGGAGCCCCAAGGCGGGGCGGGGGGACCAAGGCGCACGCAAGGCAGTGGAGGGGGGACCAAGGCGCAGGGAAGCGGCGGCGGGGGGGAGCACATGATGACTGGATGTGTGCTCACCTGGGGCTGACAAGGGGCATGAACGTTTCAAAAACAGCCCCTCACCTTCTAGCACCTTCCAGACACAGGGTGCAGTGTTGAGAACGTGGAAAGTCACTGGCCTTGGTGACTTTATGGTCGAGTGGGAAACACTAGCTGACTGGGAGCTGGCAAAAGCCCAAGAAGAAGGGCACAATGACAGAGATACACCCAGAGACACACACAGAGACAGTGAGCATGCATGTCCATGCACCCCATCGTTTTTGCCCCAACCCTAAGCCCTCGTCTCCAGCCCCAGAGCACCAATCGTCCCCACCACCCCCAGAGTACACTTCATAGCATCGCAACCCCTCCACTTCCTCCGCTCCAGAGATATACTGGATACTTACCACACTCGAGTGCTTCACACATAGTAAGCGCTCAACAGATAACATCGCCACCACGTCGGCAACATGTACAACTCAGCGGTATCGAACACATTCCCCACACCACTCTCAGCCCTCTTCGCAGCATACGCTTCATTGATGCAGTCAACATTGCCTATCCAGCCGTGGAGCCAACTCCACATACCAACTCCAACTTTCTCCACATTCTCTTGGATATGTAGTAATAATAATAATTATTAAACTATTTAAGCACTTTGTGCCAAGCACTGTTCTAAATGCTGGAGTAGATACAAGTTAAACAGATTGTTCCACTTAGGGGGTCACAACCCTAGATTATCAACCCAAATCTTCCCCCCCACCCCCCCCCCCAGGCTATAAGCCCCTTGTGGGAGGGGACTGTCTCATCTTCTTGCTGCCCTGTTCTTTCCCAGCACTTAGTACAGTGCCTGGCACACAATAAGCACTTAATGAAGATGATTGAATAAGTGGTCAGTGCACACCCAAACTCCATCATATTGATGGAGAACTTCCCGTGGGCATAGTACTATAGTAAGTACTTGGAGAAATAAAATATAACTCCCAACTACAATCCCCTCCCCCACAGTCACCACCACTCTTTCAATCACCCCCAGACTAGGGTCTCCCCTCCCCCCTCCTCAACTTCAAACCCTTGATGACTGTTTAACTGTCTTGATGGTTGTCTCACCCTTTCCAGAGCGTAAATCTGGGGTAGATGGGAATTATCTCCCTTTAATCGCTCAATGGTACTTTCCAAGTGCTTACTACTGTGCTCTGCACACAGTAAACACCCCCTAAATACAATTGAATGAATAAGGCCACCCCATCCCAACCCCTTCAGTCACCGTAATCAGTAAAACCACCTGATAACCAAACCTGAAGCCCACCCATAAACCACACAGCCTAATGGTAGGAACACAAGCTCTGGAGTCAGAGGATGTGGATTCTAATCCTAACTCCTCTGCCTGTCTACTGTGTGACCTTAGATAGATCACTTCACTTTGCTGGGCCTCACTTACCTCATCTATAAACTGGGGATTAAGATTGTGATTCCCCTCACAGAACAACTTGATTAACTTGTATCTACCCCAACACTCAGAACAGAGCATGGCCTGTAATAAGTGCTTAACACCATAACAATTATTATGATTATTTAAACCTATCACAGCAGCAGCCACATAGTTTCTGAGTCACCCATCTAAAACCAATTCCCCCCACAACCCACTCCTTCACCAATAAGCCCAGCCTTAAGTTGCCCCCCCAAAGCACCAACCTCCCTCCACAAAACCCCACAGCACTACCAGTTGCATAGGCACAAACTAACAAACCTCAACAAAAGAAAACCTAAGCAAGGGAATATCACAAATACTGCTCTCTCAAAACTGAGAAGAACCTACTCCCTCTCCTTGCCACAGCCTAGAGGAAAAAGCCCCTCAGACCCTATATGAGGTAGCAAAATGGCCAGCAGCCTCTGGGGCTTTAAAGAAGCAGTGACACCTGCCCCAGTGAAAAGCACCTAATGGAGAGACTGGATTGCTTAGGATCAAGGAAGGAAGAGGCAGAAGGTTATTAAGGAGAAGGGGATTTGCAGCTGCTCATCATTAAAGGGATCTGGAAAAACAACCTGAATTAGAGACACCTGCAACCCATTCACAAACCCCTTGAGGATCAGGTCTAATTCTCGTCTAGTACTTTTCCAGAGCTTAGTACAATGCTTTGCACCCGGGAGGATACTCAATAAATAAAAATGGATGAGTGAATGAACGAATCAATCAATGAAATCTAACTCTTCACTGAGACATCTCCAGTCTCAGGCCCCACTGTTTCCTCCACTCTGCCTCTCCTTTTTCTTTTTTGTTTCCTGTTCAATGGTATTTGTTAAGCACTTCCTAAGTACCAGGCACCATGCTGGGCACCACGGTGGATACCAGATAGTGGGGTTGGGTACTGTCCCTGCCCCACATGGGGCTCACACTCTTGACCCCCCTTGATACAGATGAGGTGACTGAGGCCCAGAGAAGTGAAGCCACTCGTCCATGGTCACGCAGCAGATGGGGAGCAGACCCAGGGTTGGAACCCAGGTCCTCTGACTCCCAGGCCTGGGCCCTTTTCACTAGGCTGCACTGCTCCTGTCCCACTCAGCTTCCCGGGGAAGGACTGTTGGTGTAAGAAGTTGGTAGAGGAGGCCAGCTTTGGGGGGCTTTTCCTGCAGGAGCCTGGGGAGAGTGGAGGGAAAACACAGGCATGGGGGCTGGAGAGAAGCGGGGGCAGAGACAGGAAGGAAGGGTGAGTCAGCTTTAAGGACAGTCACTGGGTGGCCACTGATTTCCCTTGCAGATCTTGGACAGATAATAATAATGGTATTTGGTAAGCACTTGCTATGTGCCCAGCCCTGTACTAAGCACTGGTTCCTGGGATGTCGCAAGTCTCACGCAACACTTTTTTAATGCCATCTGTTAAGCGCTTCCTATGTGTTCAACACCATTCTCAGCACTCAGTCAGATACATGTGAATTAGGTCAGACCCAATCCCTGTCCCTTATGAGGCTCACAGTCTAAGCAGGAGAACTGAGGCCCAGAGAAGTACACAGCCACTTGTCCAAGCTGGCGTTTGGCGGAGCCGGGATTGGAACTCAGGTCCTTTGACTCCTTGTCCCGGGCTCTTTCCAGAAGGTCACGCTGCTTCTCGGAAGTCCTCCCGATCCTTGGTTCTTTCTCCCTGGAAGCGCAGGCACGGCTTCCGAGCCGTGGAACTCGGTAGTGGGAGTACGTGAGCGGAGGAGGCTGGGCATGGAAAATACAAATGGTGGGCAGGAAGGTGTTGGATACTGACCCGTACTGTATTGGCCGAGAATTGGATTAGGTGAAGGGTCAGATCGGGCAAACGGCCATTCTACTGGCCACCTTTTCTCGGGCCTGGGACTCACCCGAGGTGACACAGCAGGTCTGGCGTGGGGTTCTCGGGTGTCCCCTCCCAGAATGCCTGGGGTTGGGACATGCCACGCAAGGCCCCTCAGGACTTACTGAGGACTTCAGGACTTTCAGGCCCTACTGAGAGCTCACCTCCTCCAGGAGGCCATCCTTGACTGAGCCCTCCCTTTCCCTCTGCTCCTCCTCCCCTCCCCATTCCCCCTACTCCCTCCCCTCTGCTCTTCCCCCTTCCCCTCTCCACAGCACTTGTGCATATTTGTATATAGTATTTATTACTCTATTCATTTTCTTAATGATGGGTATATATCTATGCTTCTATTTATCTTGATGGTATTGATGCCTGACTACTTGTTTTGTCTTGTTGTCTGTCTCCTCCTTTTAGACTGTGAGCCCTTTGGTGGACAGGGATTGTCTCTGTTGCCAAACTGTACACTCCAAGTGCTTAGTAGAGTGCTCAGCACACAGTAAGCGCTCAATAAATACGACTGAATGAATGAATGAACTTATATTAGAACAGGTTTCCAGTTTTAGGGTGCAGAGGATGGAACAAGGGGCCACATCTCTGCTGTGTGACCTTGGGCAAGTCACTTCACTTCTCTGTACCTCAGGTACCTCATCTGTAAAATGGTGATTGAGACTCTGAGCTCCAGATGGGACAGACTCTGTGTCCAGCCTCATTAGCTTGTATCTACCCCAGTGCTTGGAACAGTACTTGGCACATAATAAATGCTTAACAAATACCACAACTATTATTATTATTATTATTAATATAAGAGACAGGTTTCACTCCAACAGTCAGTCAGTCAACAGTATTTAGAGAAGCAGCGTAGCTCAGGGGAAAGAGCACGGGCTTGGGAGTCAGGGGTCACGGGTTCAAATCCCTACTCCACCACCTGTCAGCTGTGTGACTGTGGGCAAGTCACTTAACTTCTCGGTGCCTCAGTTACCTCATCTGTAAAATGGGGATTAAGACTGTGAGCCTCACGTGGGACAACCTGATTACTCTGTATCTACCCCAGTGCTTAGAACAGTGCTTGGCAAATAGTAAGTGCTTAACAAATACCAACATTATTATTATTATTGTTATTTACTAAGCACTTACTGTGTATTAAGCATTGTATTAAGAAAACTGGAAGAGCCCACGAGAGTGAACAGATACAATCTCTGCCCTCTAAGGGCTAATGAGCCAGCAAGTTGCCATCTGGGTTCCTTTCATTCTTAATTGGCAACTCCTGGAGACCTGGGCAAGCAGGGACATGGAGGTGGACTATGCCCAAGTTTCAGACCCCTTCCACTTCCCCTGTCTCGTCCCTTACAATTGGGGACCCTCTTCTGGACCCTGGGATTTGAAAATTAAAAACGGGTGTAAACGGTGTCCAGTGCATTATCGGTATTTGTCAGGGGACAGACTGGCCGAGAACTGGACCGAAGGCCATAAAATGGGCAAGACCTGGGGATCTTGGCTGAGGGGAGAGGGTGAGAGGGTGGGTGGACTGAGACTAGAGGGGACGGGAGCTCAGGGGCATCTACCATCCCTAAGGGAGCCCCAGTGATGTCGCCCAGTGGCCTGCAAGGGGTCTCAGGCTCCAGACAGAAAATGGTGGCTGGAGGACACCCACTGTTACCGGGATAAAGGTCGCACAACTGCTGCTGTCTGCCAGAGGACACACATACTGATAACGATGGCAATGATGGCATTTGTAAAACACTTACTCTGTACCAAGCATTATTCTAAGCACTGTGGGGAGATACAAGCTAATCAGGTTGGACACGGTATCTGTCCCACATGGGGCTCAGTCTTAATCCTCATTTTCCAGATCAGGTAACTGAGGCCTAGAGGAGTGAAGTGACTTAGCCAAGATCTCCAAGTAGATGACCGGTGGAGCTGGAATTAGAACCCGGGTCCTTCCGACTCCTAGGCCCGGGCTCTATCCACTGGGCCACACTGCGTCTAGGTGGTCCCAGCAGGGTTGGGGTGTGACTGGGAGGGAAAACCCGGGAGTGGGGACTAGTGCTAAACATCCATTCATTCATTCAATTATATTTACTGAGTGTTTAGTGAGTGCAGAGCACTGTACTAAGCACTTGGGAGAATACAATGCAACAATAAATGAACATATTCCCTGCCCATACGGAGCTAATTCCCTACGAAACCTGGCTAGTCTGTGCTTTCAACTAGGGTACACACAAAGCTCTAAACAGTTACAACGATGAAAGGCCTGGTGTTGAAATCACTGTGTGCCAAGCTCTGGGGCAGATACAGGAGGATCAGGTTGGACACAGTCCACACAGGGCACACAGCTTAGGTAGAAGGGAGAACAGGGATTGAATGTGAATGTGAATCCACATTTTACAGATGAGGAAACAGAAGCACAGAGAAGCTAAGAGACTTGCCCAAGGTCACACAGCAGACCATAAATACCATTGACTGACAGACTGATTAGTGACAGGCAAGGCATGTTCATGGACTTGAGCTGTGACTGACCACGGAAAGATAGATTATCTTTTTGGAAATTCCTGAATTGGTTTCAGTTGAATGCTAGGAGCCCTTAGCTCTTTTAGCTGGCTCCTGGACCAAATGCTCCCAGCTGAACAAAAGCTACTTTTTATGGAATTAGTTTAGCCACTTGGAAGAAATAGCAACCTAACCACAAATTGCAGATACTAAGGCCAGTGATGAGGTACAAGATAAATGGGGAATGTGTTGGGGAATCTAACATGCGAGGCTTTTAGATCAGGTCTACCCTAGCAATTTCTTCACAACAAAGGGCAGAAAAAAACTTCTTACCTTCCAAGTCCAGGTAATTGAATTTTTTGACCTCAGTTAGTGGAATTATTTGCTGGTTCAGGTCCTTCTATCCCTCCCCGAGACCACTGAAGACATTGGCACAGGATTGAAATTCTCTGAAATCTGGGTGAAATGCCCCTCTTGCCATCATCCCTCTCTCTTTGGGGTGTGGGAGACAGTAGGGGAGAGGGAAGGTAAGCTTGCCTCCAATAAAGAGAAGCAGCATGGCTTAGTGGACAGAGCTCGGGTCTGGGACTCAGAAGGAGCTGGGTTCAAGTCTTGGCTCCGCCGATTGCTTGCTGGGTGACCTGGGAAAGTCACTTCACTTCTCTGGGCTTCCATTTCCTCAACTGGAAAACTGGAATTACTTGTTCTCCCTCCTATCGGAGAAGTTTTGTCTTATGTTGTCGAGTGGTCTCCTAGCCTTCGCGACACCGTGGCCTCATCTGTCCCAGAGCATCCTGCCTCCATCGGCATTCGCTCTGTTAGTGTATCCCCAGAGTTTTCTTGGTGAAAATCTGGAAGCGGTTTGTCATTGCTTCCTTCCGCGCAGTAAACTTGAGTCTCCGCCCTCGACTCTCTCCCACGCTGCTACCACCCAGCACAGGGGAGTTTGGTCTTGTAGCAGATCATTTTCCACACGCTGATCACTGCCCAAGCTAGGAATGGAATGGAACGGACAAGCCTCTGCTCGACTCTCCCTCCCAGAGTCGAGACTGGTAGAGTACTGGACACTCTCCAGGTGCCACCCTGAGAGGGGAGCTTAATAAGTACCATTATTATTAAGATTAAAATGGGGATTAAGAATGTGAGCCCCATGTGAGACACAGACTGTGTCCAACCCCATCATCTACCCTAGTGCTTAGAGAAGAGCCTGGCACATAGCAAGTGCTGAAAAATACCGTAATTATTATTATTATCATTAGCCACTGTCACACTGGTGATTCAGCCTAGGGGATGCATACTCCCCCTGCCCCAGGGATGGACGTTGCATTACTGGACATTTGCTCATTGCCCGTTCCAACCTCCCACCGAGGGGCAGAAACTGGAGAAGGCAGTAATGATGCCCTGGAGTAGAGAACCTGCCAACAGCATTTGGAACAGCTGGCGAGCAGCCCTGTCCGGTCCTCCTTACGCAACCACTGACTTTTCACCACGCTGGGCTGCCTGCGGACAAGTGGATCCAAAACGTGCCCAGGACGGGGACCTCACGAATGGGAAGGAAATGAAGGTTCTCCCCGGTCCCCTCGCCCCCGGACCCAGCTGCGATAACTGTTCACCGGCTGCACTCTGAAAAAGGTGACCTGCTGTAAATAAACCCCAAGCAGCCTAACACAGGACAAAAGGAAAGGACGTGGGTTTTGCCGTCTGAGGCCCCAGGCCTGCTCGCTGGGTCTCCCCCTGAGGCTCTGGGCCTGGCCTTGAGTGCCGTGTTCCCTCCCTGAGGCCCCGGTGTCGTGACCCAAGCGGTGGCAGAGTGATTTCCGCAAGTCAGCGAGCAGCTGCAGGTAAGCACACACACATTGAGCAGGTCCCGCCCGCAGCCACAGCGCTGCTGCTGGCTCGGAGCGGCCGGGGTCACCCGCGGGGCAGTCCGGAGCCTGCAATCGCCGCCACACAACTTACCCATAATAATAATGATGACATTTGTTAAGCGCTTACTATGTGCAAAGCACTGTTTTAAGCGCTGGGGTAGTGCAAGGTAATTAGGGTGTCCCACGTAGGGCTCACAGACTTCATCCCCATTTTACAGATGAGGGAACTGAGGCCCAGAGAAGTAAAGTGACTTGTCCAAAGTCACACAGTTGACAAGTGGCAGAAGCGGGACTAGAACCTATGCCCTCTGTCTCCCAACCCCGGACTCTTTCCGCTAAACCACACTGCTTCTCCATGCCTAGGCATAATAACACAGACCCTCCCTGCAGGGCTGTGGAGGCTGTGACTGCCCAGTGACTCATTCCCGTCGCATCCTCTGCCCACCCTCCGCTAGACAGTGTGAGCCCCCGGGGGGAGAGGCCACCCAGGGACATCTGAGCCACTGTCCTCCTCCCTTCCCCCAGAACTTCATACCTGACTTAGTGTGCTCTATGGCGAGAGCCGGGATTGGGAGTCAGGAGGCCCGATTCTAATCCTGACCCTGCCACTTGTCTGCTATGCCAGTGGGCAAGTCACTTACCATCTCTGTGTCAATTTCCTCATCTGGAAAATGGGGACAAAATTCCTCTTCTCCCTCCCCTTTAATAATAATAATAATAATAGTAATGGCATTTAAGCGCTTACTAGGTGCCAAGCACTGTTCAAAGTGCTGGGATAGATCAGGTTGTCCCATGTGGGGCTCACAGGCTTCATTCCCATTTTACAAAGGAGGTAACTGAGGCACAGAGAAGTTAAGCATGAGTTCCGTGTGTGACAGGAACCATATTCTTTAATGGTATTTGTGAAGTGCTTACTATGTGCCAGGCACTGGGGTAGATACAAGCTTATCAGGTTGTCCCGCATGTACCTGTCCTGCATGGGGCTCACAATCTTAATCCCTATTTTACAGAGGAGGTAACTGAGACCTAGAGAAATGAAGTGACTCACCCAGAGTAACACAGCAGACAAGAGGCAGAGATTAGAATCCAGATCCTTCTGACTCCCAGACCTGAGCCCCAGACCTGTGCTCTACTTCTCATCTAGCAATAATAATAATAAATACGGTATTTCTCAAGCGCTTACTGTGTACCAGGCACTCTTCTAAGTGCTGGGGTGGGTACAAGATAATTGGGTTGGAATTATCAGATGATAATCATAATAATTATAATTATAGTATTTGTTAAGCACTTACTATGTGCCAAGCACTGTTCTAAGCACTGGGGTAGATACAAGGTCATCAGGTTGCCCCACATGCGGCTCACAGTCTTAATCCCCATTTTACAGATGAGGTAACTGAGGAACAGAGAGATTAATTGACTTGCCCAAGGTCACACAGCAGAGAAGTGGCAGAGCCGGGATTGGAACCCACAACCTCTGACTCCCAAGTCCGTGCTCTTGCCACCAGGCCAAGCTGCTCTCTTATCTGATCATCTTATCTGATCATTTTCTCTCTTCCCCAGCGCTTAGCAGAATGCTTTGCACATAGTGCTTAACAAATACCTTTATCGTTGTTATTATCATCATCACTTAGACCAAGTCCAGTGCAGGACAGGGAGAGTGTCCAACGAGATTAACTACCCCAGTGCTTAGAATAGTGCTGGACATATAAAAAGCTCATAACAAGCATCAGGATAATAATCAGGACTTGACAGAGAAAGCATCAACAACGTGAGGAATAAGCAGATGGCTGAAGATGGCGGCCACATGCTCGGCGCCTGGCTTCTCGCGGGGGGCGCCTGGGTCCCTCCAGGTCAGGGTTGAGGGGAGGGGTGACCAACTGAAGCTATGGGACTCAGGGCCTGGACCTCCTCCAGCTCTGGAGGGGATCCGCAGGTGGACGGGCCGGTCAGAGTGACCCACCGTGCTCTCCCTGCACCCCCCCACCCTCAGCTCTCGCTCTCCCTCTTGAGATTGTGAACCCCACATGAGACAGAGACTGTGTCCAACCCAATGAACTTGCATCCACCCTAGTGCTTAGTACAGTGCTTGACACATAGCATAACCAAGCACTAAACCAATAGCATAATTATTACTATCACAGTGCTCTGCCTACAGCAAACGCTCACTAAATACAATCAGCTGATCGTGTGAGGGGCAGGGAGATGCGGCTTGGTCGGATCCCGGCCCAGGGTTGACACCATCAGAGCTCTGGCGGGAGTCACCGAGGCAGCCATTCCTCGTCTCCTCCTCCGCCCAACTGTTGTGAGCTTTTCACCGCCCATGGCCTCTCCCCACCTCTCAGCTTGTACATTTTCTGTGGTTTCGGAAGTGCTCTGGCTCCTGATTTTATCCTCCTCTGCCACAGTCTCATCACTTAGAGTCCCAGGAGGAATGCTATTAAATGCTTACTGAGTGCAGAGCACTCTACCAAATGCTGGGAAAGAATACACAAGTGGGAATTAAGCCCTGTTCCTGTCCCACAGGGGACTCACTATCTAAAAATAGAAACAGAGAGAGGGAACTTATGACAGACATGTAAGGAGAGACGAAACAAAACACTGAGGCCACCTAAAAGATGAGGCCCCAGATCGGGAGGGTACCTCAGCAAGAGGAGCAGAATTTCTGGCTCTCGGTGGCTAAGAGCCCAGTCACCACCGCAGTCACAGTGACGGCTCCAGCAGAAGCTGCTATGACCTTCCCAGGTCTTGTGGAGGCTGCTACTGTTCTTGTTTTCATCCCAATCAAGCCGGTCTTGGACCCAATGTTTTCAGCAACTGAACCTTTGGGGAGACCAAGACGAAAGCATCAGATAACCAGGCAGGCCAGCCCTGTCTCTTACCTCTGGTATCCCACCAGTGACCTCTGTGGCTTCTCCATCCCCACCTCCAGCTGTCTCATCCCCCTTCCTACCGTAGAAACGGCACGGCCTAGTGGATAGAGCACATGCCTGGGAGTCAGAAGGTCACGGGTTCTAATTCCGGCTCTGCCACTTGTCTGCTGTGTGACTTTGGACAAGTCACTTCATTGGGCCTCAGTTCCCTCATCTGTAAAATGGGGGTTGAGACTGAGAGCCCCATGTGGGACAGGGACTGTGTCAAACCCAATTTGCTTGTATCCACCTCAGTGCTCAGTACAGTGCCTGGCACATAGTAAGCGTTGAACAAATACCACAGTTATTATCACCACGTTCAGCAAACGAATCACCAGACTAAAAAGGCTGTTTGCAGCTTCTTTATTGGCACGCAGATCCTTTCCCAGCTTGCCTTTCACAGAAAGGAACGTCCTTCAGAGGGGAAATGACACCAGGGAACCCCGCGGCCTGTTGTTGGCCTGTTCCTCCAAACCGATATGTTCTAGGAAAAAGAGGAACCTCTCGGCACAAAATTCAGCATGTACACCCCTGATCAACCTGCAGAGATTCAAAGGTAGGTATGATAATGGTTTTACAGCGATGCGGTCTTTATACTTTCCAACTTGAAGAGGAGGTTGATTCGGGCAAAGATAGAGTAGTTCGGCAGTCTTGTCCGGCAGAGACAAGCCTGCTGCACAGTCTGACTGGGTCCGGTGCTGGCCTGAGGGGGAGGAGACACAGCCCCACAAGACCCCTCCCACCCCCAACCAAACCCCCACAGTCCATGAGATGGAGTCTTTGTGTCCAGCACAGAGACCATTTCACCAGACATCTGGGATTGCCCCGGCCCTGAAAGTGGGACCCTTCAAAAGAAAGGTAGCAGCAAAGATTTTTTCCTGCTCCCAACTGCTCTTTTAGGAATGAAATCCCCACCAAGCCATCCCAGGGCCCACCTTAGCCCCAAAGCAGCTCGTTGGTCTTCTGGGGTGGGGGGTGGGGGGGGCAGTCATCCTAGGCCCCTCTGGGCCTGCCAGTACCAGAGCCCAGTTCCTCCTCAGTCTGTGGCCGGAGAAGGGAGCCTGGGGAAACCGGATGGCACTTACAACTCGCGGTGTCGCCGGCCCCGTGGGCCGAGGCAAATGTCAGAAGCTAAAAGGTCCCAGGTGTCACGGCCTTACCTGGCCGGAGCCCTTCTCCTCCTTTCCACAAGCAAGCACCCGAGACCACTCCGTTAAGAGAGCCGGCTGGCCTGGGGGAGGGATGGCTTTCACTAGCTTTCAGCCAAAGCCAAGGTTTGACCGAAGCTGTCACCAGTAGCTTCAGGCTCTGCACGTGACCTTTCGACTGGAGGTTGAGGGAGAGACCGTGGACCGCTGAGGCCCCAGCCTGGACCACCATTTCCCAAGGGGATGGGAGATCAAATATCAGGGTGGCAGCTGGCCCCTCCACCCTACCGGCCTGATCCAGGAAGACTGTGAGGGTGGTCTGGGGGCTGGTGGCCATTTTGGCAAGCAAGGTGGTCTGCTCGGGGTCCGTGGGCTCTTCTCGGGGGAGGAGGAGGTGCTCAAATAATTCCATAGAAAATGGCCAAGGGAGTGGGCAAAGGGGGAAAGGACTGGGCAGCGTTGCCCCTGCCCGTCTCTGGGCATTGAGGATGAGGTGTGGGCTTGTAACTATGGGCAGGAGCCAAGACTTTCTAGAGTGGGACTCAGGCACCCTCGCGAGCAGAAAGTCGGTTGCTTGGGGCAGGGAGCGGCAGGGGTCCACAAGGACAGAGTCCATCCCTTCCCCCTCTGCATCCAAGGTGTCCTGGGAATCACATGGGGATGGTGACTGAAGCCTCCCTCCTCATCCCTCTCTGCAACACCAGACCCCTAGAGCACAGCCCACCCATACTATGCTGGCTTTCTCGGCAGCCCTAGTGGGCCAGGGCGTCATCCTGGGGTGGGGAGGAAAGCAAGGGGGTACTCCCCCCACACTGGCCCGCCAGCAATGTTCAAGACCAGGAACCCCATACCTGGGCAGCCCTAGGAACAACTGGGAAAGGGAACACTGGGTCCCAAGAGGGAGGAGAAGTCAATAGCCTGGAAGAAGGAGGGTAGTAGAGCCAATTCCTCTGCCCAGAAGGGACTCTGGTGTCTCCCCGGAGACCACTCTGCTCTCAGGTCCGAGGGGGCATCTCAGCTGGCCCCCCGAGCCCCAGATTCTGAAGATATACTGCTAGGAATGGGACCCTATGACACCCTGTTCCAGAATGGCAGAACTGGGCATGTCACATAAAAAGGGCAACTCCACCCCCCTCCAAAAAAGGCAGGATGGGCCTAGAGTTCTTGATGGAGAGGCAGGGGAGAGGTCAATATCGAGCACCAATCTGCCCCCCCACAACCCGCATCATCACCCCAACACACCACACCACCTTCCCGAAAGGTGCAGCTGGAAGGGATTTCTGGGATTCTTCCCCATATCCAGCTCAGCAGCCGGAAACCGGCTGGTTATCCCAGCAGAAGATGCAGAAACTCAGGCAGCAGTCAAGCGCGTCTGGGATAATGGGGTCCTTCCATCCCACTCAGATGTGACAGGTGACACCCAAACATGAACCTGCCGGCCACCAAACTCCCTGGAATGGCCCGCCGGCCATGTCACACACCAAAGTGACTGGAGGCGGGTGACCGGGCCGGAGATGGGGTAGGGTCCGTCCGGGCCCTGGTGGGATCCCCATGGGGCAGAGAGGAAGAAGGGAGAGGGACGCCAGCACAGAGTAGGAGGTGGCCCCAGCACCTCCCTGCCTACACGGCAAATTCCGTCATCCCCCAGGAGGCTCAGGGATATGCATTGGCCAGACCTACTCCTGTACAGGTCCCCCTGGGTCCCACCCCCCGCCAGCTGGTGGGCAGGGCTGGAGGCCAGCGCTTTGCCCTCTGGGACATAGCCGAAGGTGTAGCTGTGGAAGGCGGGGGAGGCCAGGGTGGGGCCCGGGGGCGAGAGTTGGCCCTGGCACTGGCCAAGACGGACGTCATCCAAACTGCGGCTGTGGGAGTCCCGGCAGGCCCGGCTTCCTCCCGCGGTGATCTGCAGGGGGGCAGGATGGAGCAGAAGTCGAGTAAGGCCGGCCCTCTGGACAGCAGCGTCCCCCAGCCCAGCCCGTCCATCAGCTCTGGGGTCCTCTGAGGACAGGCTTCCAGTAGGATTGACCAGCTCACCGCCCCAGCCTCCGGTCAGCGGCTTTTCCGCTCTGTCCCATCCTATTCCCTGCCCCTGCCCTGCAGACTGCGCTGCCATCTGCATCTAGACAGGTTGGCTGGCATGGGTGACCAAACATCAGGGCTCAAACAACCTGGTTTCCAGCAATCTAATCCATCCCCTGCCCCCTTCACAGAGGCCCAGGATGCCTCCGGCTCTGGCACCAAACTGTCCTCTGGGCCAGCTCAGGAGTGCCACCTTTGTTTAGAGGGGGCTAGGAGGGGAACCCAAGATGTCTGGAGTGAGAGGAGGGCCTGGAATCTCCCCCTCGGAAAAAGGCTCTGAGTTCTGGTCCTGGGCAGACCTCGGCAAGGTAGTGGTTATAATAATGAAAGTAATAATGATAATCGTAACTATGATAATAATAATAATGGTATTTGTTAAGTGCTTACTATGTGTCAAGCACTGTTCTAAGCACTGGGGTAAATATAAGGTAATCAAGTTATCCCATGTGGGCCTCACAGTCTTAATCCCCATTTTACAGATGAGGGAACTGAAGCCCAGAGAAGTAAAATGATTTCCCCAAGGTCACCCAGCAGACAAGTGGCAGAGCCAGGATTAGATCCCAGGTCCCTCTAACTCCCAGGCCTGTGCTCTATCCACTAGGGCACACTGCTTCTCCTAGTGATGGGTAGGTCATCACTAGGCTATGCTAGGCGTGATGCCAACTGTATCTGCCCGGTTCCCGGCAGGGCCGCTCTGAAGCCCACCCGCCCGGGCGGGCCATCCTACCTGATGGAGAGCATCTGCACTCTGTCCCGTGGTTTTCAGCAGCGTGATCTGAACCACAGCGATGGTGTCCTGCAGTGGGCCTGCAGGGAGATGGGGTCAGAAAAGGGGAATACCAGTTTCAAGAATGGGCTAACCCGGGCATCGACCTGGGCACTTGCCCGGGCAGTGTCCCTCCATCCTCCCACCCCAGGATCAGGCACCTGCTCCATCCACGTCCATGCTTCGGCCCTACAGAGTCCCCTTCCCTTCCTCCTTTCATGGCGTGGAGGTCAGAATGCAGTGGGGAGAGGGGGACGGGGAGGCCGGCTAGCCTTTTGGCCATTGATAATTAATTCATTCACTCAAATAAATTTATTGAGCGCTTGCTGTGCACAGAGCACTGTACCAAGTCCTTGGGAGAGTACACTATAACAATTAACAGACACATTCCCTGCCCACAAGGAGCTTACCATTTAGAGGGGAAGGCTGACATTAACATAAAATAAATGACAGATAAGTACATAAGTGCTGTGGGATGGGGGATGAATAAAGGGAGCAAGTCAGGGCAACACAGAAGGCAGTGGGAAAAGAGGAAAGGGGCTTAATCAGGGAAGGTCTCTTGAAGGAGATGTGCTTTCAATAAGACTTCAAAAGTGGGGAGAGTCATTGTCTGTCAGATTTGAGAAAGGAGGGCATTCCAGGCCAGAGGCAGGATGTGGGTGAGGGGTCGGCAGCGAGATAAACGAGATCGAGGCACAGTGAGGTTAGCATTAGAGGAGCGAAGTGTGTGTGCTGGTTGTAGTAGGAGAGTAGTGAGGTGAAGTAGAAGGGGGCGAGGAGACAGAGTGCTTTAAAACTATTGGTGAGGAGAGTTTTTGTTTGATTTGGAGGTGGATGGGCAAACACTGTAGTTTTTGAGGAGAGGGGAAATATGGCCTGAACATTTTTGTAGGAAAATGATCCAGAGAGCAGAGTGAAGTGTGGACTGGAGTGGAGAGAGACAGGAGGCTGGGAGGGGGGCCGGGGGAAGCCCCATGTCCTCCCTCTGGACCCCTGCTGCTCCCAGCTACCCCTGAAGCAAGATCCAACCTTGCTCACTGTTAGGGGACGGGAGGTGAGAGAGCAGGCTGCCAGTGCAACTGAGGTGAGGAAGGGAGGATGTCTCCAGTACACCCTCCAGGGATGGGGCTGGCTGGAATGGAGGCCCACAGAGGCCAGAATGGGGCAGGAGACTGCAAGGAGCACGGTGGGGGCTGGGCACTCCTGACTTCTCCAGTCTCAGAAAGAGTCCGTGTGTCTGGCACTCAGATGCCCCCAAGTGAGCCGGAGGCTGGCACGAAGAGAGAGGCCAGTGGGCTGGTCCAAGTGCCACTAAGCCAGGAATTTTAGGTGGCCACGTGCTCCCTGCCTTGTTGGATCTATACCCTTTGGGCACCCACCCTCAGCTTAGACTACTTAGACTTCCTACTTAAAATGTGAGCCCTACATGGGACCTGATTATCTTGGATCTATCCCAGTGCTTAGTACAGTTCGTGGAACAGAGTAAGGGCTGAACAAATTTAAATTATTTCTATTACTATTAATATTATTCATCCTCAGCCTTACCACACTTAATAATAATAATACAGTATTTGTTAAGCACTTACTATATGTCAAGCAGTTTGCTAAGTGCTGGGGCGGATATAAGCAAAACAGGTTGGATATAGTCCCCGTCCTATGTGGGGCTCACAGTCTCTATCCCCATTTTACAGATGCAGAAACTGAGGCCTCAAGAAGTGAAGTGACTTACCCCAGGTCACAAAGTAGACAAGTTGGAGTAGCCAGGATTAGAATCCATGACCTGACTCCCAGACCCATGCTCTATCCACTATGTACATATCCATAAATGATTTATTCATTTATTTTAATGTTTGTCTTCCCATCTAGAAAGCAGAAAATGTAGACAGGAATCGTGACTACCAACTCTGTTATATTATATTGTCCCAAGGATTTAGTACAGTGCTCTGCACAGAATAAATGCTCAATAAGCAGCATGACCTAGTGGATCAAGCACAGGACTGGGTGCCAGAAGGACCTGGGTTCTAATCCCACCGCTGCCACTAGTCTGCTGAGTGACTTTGGGCAATTCACTTCACTTCTCTGTGCCTCAGTTACCTCTACTGTAAAATGGGGATTAAGACCGCAAGGCCCATGGGGTCATGGACTGGGCCCATCCCGGGTAGCTTGTATCTACTCCAGCGCTTAGTACGGTGCCTGGGACGTAGTAAGTGCTTAAGAAATACCATAAAAATGTGCTTAGTTCAGTGCTCTGCAAACAGTGAGTGCTCGATACTACCATGGATTGATTGTTTGCTTTGATATGAGAGCACAAGAACATACCTGCACAGAAGACCCTCACCCAGGGCTTGTGACCAAGCTCCGGTCTAGGGCAACGGGACGGAGCACTAAACTGACGGCGGCTGGAGGCGGAGGGTCCATAATGACCTCTGCGGGACACGGCTGGTCTGTGCCATCCAGACCGGGAACTCCTGCAGGCCGGACCTGTGTCCACCGGACTTCACTTGGGGTGGGGCCTGTGACCACGCACTTCAAGCGAGGTCTGCAACTGCCCACTTCTGCGAGGGGCAGGGCCAGAGTCCACCCACCTCAGTCTGGGGCCTGCATCTGCCCTAGTCCATGTGGGGCAGGGCCTTCTTCTACCCACCTCAGGGCAGGACCTGCATCTGCGACGCAGGGCCTGCTCTGGCTCTTCCTTGCGACCCTGTGACCCACTAGTGCGGAGAGGTAAAGGGGGGATGGCAGAGGGAGTAGAGGGGGAAGAGGAGCTCAGTCTGGGAAGGCCTCTTGGAGGAGGTGATTTTTAAGTAAGGTTTTGAAGAGGGAAAGAGAATCAGTTTGGCGGAGGTGAGGAGGGAGGGCGTTCCAGGACCGCGGGAAGACGTGACCCAGGGGTCGACGGCGGGATAGGCGAGACCGAGGGACGGCGAGGAGGTGGGCGGCAGAGGAGCGGAGCGTGCGGGGTGGGCGGTAGAAAGAGAGAAGGGAGGAGAGGTAGGAAGGGGCAAGGTGATGGAGAGCCTTGAAGCCTAGAGTGAGGAGTTTTTGTTCGGAGCGGAGGTCGATAGGCAACCACTGGAGTTGTTTAAGAAGGGGAGTGACATGCCCAGATCGTTTCTGCAGGAAGATGAGCCGGGCAGCGGAGTGAAGAATAGACCGGAGCGGGGCGAGAGAGGAGGAAGGGAGGTCAGAGAGAAGGCTGACACAGTAGTCTAGCCGAGTACAACTGGCCCCTGCCTAGTTCACCAACTGGGCCACTTTCCCCTGAAGCTGTCCCTGTGCAGCTAGTGGGATGAATGAAAGCAGAGGGGGCAGGTATTTGGTATTTGTTAAGCACTTACTATGTGCCAGGCACTGTACTAAGCGCTGTGGTGGGTACAAGCAAACGCAGAGAAGCAGCATGGCTCAGTGGAAAAAGTACGGGCTTAGGATTCAGAGGTCATGGGTTCTAATCCCGGTTCCACCACCTCTCAGCTGTGTGACTTTGGGCAAGTCACTTAATTTCGCGGTGCCTCAGTTACCACATCTGTAAAATGGGGATTAAGACTGTGAGCCTCATGTGGGACAACCTGATTACCCTATATCTACCCCAGAGCTTAGAACAGTGCTTGGCAAATACCAAATAACAAATACCAACGTTATTATCATTATTATTATTATTATTATTGTTATCAAATGAGGTTGGACAAAGTCCCTGTCTCACATTAGGCTCACAGTCTCAATCCCCATTTTCCAGATGAGGTAACTGAGTCCCAGAGAAGTGAAGTGACTTGCCCTAGGTCACGGAGCAGACGAGTGGCAGGGTGGGGATTAGAACCCATGACCTTCTAACTCCCAGGTCTGTGCTCTTTTCACTCTATCATGCTGCACAACGAATCCACCCTCCCCTGAAGCCTTTCACATTAGATCTGGGCGGGAAGTCTGCTTGCCCGTCTCTCTCCCCACCCCAGATCCCCGATGCCCGACTCCACCCCCTGGGCCCGGACCCTCCTCACCACCACAGTTGTTCAGATAGCCAAAGGCAGGGCTGTCCACAGATAGCCCATCAGCTGACCCGTCCCGCTGGCCCCAGTCCCAGGGGTATCCCCAGACGGTGTCCCCAGGCTTATCCGACACCGGCCCCAACTCTGCAGCGGAGAGGAAAGGGTCAGGTGGGGAGGCAGGCTGGGGGGTTTGCCACCGCCGGCAGCCCCTTCCCAACGGTGCCCCGACCCACTCACTGTGGCCGTCGGGGACCCTGTCGTCTCTCCCCAGGGCGTCACCGTTGCTGCTGGAGCTGGGCCCGTCCACGCTCATCTCGCCGGACGCCCGCTGCCCTGAGCCCACCTTGCTCCCGGAGGACCGGCGACTGCCCGCAGAGCCTCTACACGAGTCCAGCTGCGGGGGGCTCCTGCTTCTCCTCCTCCTCGTCCGCCCACCGCCCTCGGCCCCTCCGCTGTCGACGCTGCCCGGGGAGGACCGGTCCCTGTCCGGCGTGTCGCTGATGTACCACTCCTGGTAGTGTTTCTTCTCTGTGGGGAGATTCGGGTCGGAGGAGGCTCCAAGGGAACTGCAGGTTTGGAGACAGAGCGGAGGCTGTGCAGGACTGCCGACAAACACCCTCACCCTGCACGACTAGTCAGTACTAATGGCTGTGGCATTGTTTTAAGTAATTCCTGTATGCTAAGCACCGGGGGTAGTTACAGTACAATCCCATCAGACACAGTCCCTGTCCCGCTCGGGGCTCACAGCCTCAGATGGAGAGAGAACGGATATTTAATCCCCATTTTACAAATGAGCAAAATGAGGCACAGACAATTCAAGTAACTTGCCCAAGACCACCCAGCGGGTAAGTGGCAGCCTGGACTAGAACCCTTGGAGAAGTCATTTGCTCACACGGCTGCAGCTGTCATCTCTACGCAGATTATTCCCAAATCCACTTCTCCAGCCCGGCCCTCTCCCCTCCTCTGCAGACCCGCATTTCCTCCAGCTTTCAGGCATCTCTACCTGGATGTCCTGCTGACACCTCAAAGCTGACATGTCCAAACTGAACTCACGTTCCCATCCCCAGCCCTCTCCTCCTCACTGACTTTCCCATCACTGTAGACAACACCCTCACCCTCTGTCTCAAGCCTGCAAACTTGGCATTATCCTCAACTCATGGGTTCAGTCTGCCACAAATCCCGTCAGTTTTACCTTCACGGCATCTCTTTAGACTCTGTCTCTTCCTTTCCCAACTGCTACCACACTGGTCCAAGCACTAATCATATCCTGTCTCGAGTACTGCATCAGCCTCCTCACTGACTTCCCTGCCTTCAGCCTCGCCCCACTTCAGACCACCAACAATATTTCCATCGGCAGTGCGGCCGCCCACCCCACTCAGGCCAGAGAAGCGGTGTGGCCTAATGGAAAAAGCACGGGCCCGGGAGTCAGAATGACCTGGGTTCTTGTCCCGCCTTTGACCTGAACCTGCCACACCTTGGGTAAATCACTTCACTTCTCTACCCCTCCTACCTCACCTCGCTACTCTCTATGACTCAAACCACACACTTCGCTCTTCTAATGCCAGCCTTCTCACTGTACTTCCATCTCATCTATCTTGCCGCCAACCTTCACCCATGTCCTGCTTATGGCCTGGAACACCCTCTCTCATGTCCAAAAAACAATGTGACTCTCCCCAACCTTCAAAGCCTAATGTACAGCACACAGCCTCCAAGAGGCCTTCCCCAAGACCTCTTTTCCTTTTCTTCCACTCCCTTCTGAGTCACCCTGACTCGCTCCCTTTATTCATCCCCCCTCCAGGCCCTACAGCACTTATGTACATATCTTTCATTTCTATTAATGTTCGTCTCCCCCACTAGACTGTAAACTCTGGTGGGTAGGGAATGTGTCTGTTATACTGTTCTATTTCACTCTCATTGCTCTGCACAGAGTAAGCGCTCACTAAACACAATTGACTGACTTTTCTGTACCTCAGTGAGCTCATCCGTAAAATGGGGACTAAATCCTACTCCCTCCTTCCGAGACTGTGAGATCCAGGTAGGACAGGTACTATGTCCAACCTGATTAACTTTTATCTACCCCGGCACTTAGATCAGTGCTTGGCATTTGTGCTTCTAAGTGCTTAACAAGTACCATTATATATATACATATATATATGTATATATAGATAAATGGATAGGTATACAGACACACATATATGTGTATATAGAGGCTCCAGAGATGACTTGGCTAACTGGTGGCCACTCTCTCCCTGAACTCTGCCAGAGGGGGATGCACCTGAGTTGTGAGTTGTGTTATGTGTCCCCTGACCCCAGGCTTAGATGGTGAGAAGGGAGAGGGTCAGCAGCACCAGTGCAGGGGGAAGATGTCACAACCAGGTGGGAGACATGTCAAGGGGTGACTGAGAAGGTTGAGAGAGAGGGGACGCGGCGGGCAGGGAGGGGAGATGAGGGAGACGCTCTGGGGAGCTCACGCCAACAAAGTCCATTTTGTCAAGAGAGTAGCTGGCGAGGTCACCGGGAGGAGGAGGTCAGGACTTTGGGGCTTTCACGACCGAGTTAAAGTTCTGGGGTAACTGGCTGTGGCAGTGAGAACAGATGTGGCAGTGAGCAAGGGAGAGCACAGAAGCCATGATGCTGAGCAGAAGAGAGGGCAGATTTGGAGCAGGTGAGGAAGTATGAGCTGGACAAGGTGAGCCTGAGGACGGGATTTCCACCTGAGGCCCCAGGATGAGAGCAGAGGAAGCATAGTGAGGAGGTGGGCCGAGATGGAGAGAGGGACCACGGACCAGCCACGCTGCTCACCCCTCCTCTCCCAGAAGGGGATGGAGGATCCAGAATCCTTTGCAAATTGGAGCATGCTACAAAAAGAGGCCAGCTGCCCGGGGAGAACGCTGCTGGCCTCTCCCCACATCCTCTCCTCCTTCCCAGCATCAGCTTCCTCAGCTCTGGCGTCCACGTGGCGGGACACAGCTGGCCGACACCCAGCTCCAGGGCTGACCTCGCCCACCACACACTCACTCCGCCGGGCTGGACCTCAGTGCTGAATTCTCTTCAGAAACTCCCTCGCTGATCCTCATGGACATGACTGCCAACCCTTTCAAACCTTTTACCCTCTTCTGAAGCCCCCCACCCACTCTCTCCAAAATATTTTTGGCGAAATAGAAAACATCAGGCATGAACTTGGCCAAATCTCCACATCCCTCCGCCGCTCCTGTCAACGCTCTGCTTCCTCATCCTCTTGTTGCGCAGCGATGTCCCTCGAGAAGCCTCTCCCCTCTTCTCTCAACCCATCTCCGCTTCCTGTGCTGCTAAAGCGAACACTCTCCCCTCTTAATAACATGCTCCTTTTCTCCCCTACTGCTTTTGCTGCTATTTTCAACCCTTATCTCTCTCGGTTGGCTCCTTCTCTTCTGCCTCATGTCTTCTCCCCCGTTCTTACAGAGACCCCTGTTTGTTTTTTAAAGGTATTTGTTAAACACTATACACCAGGCACTGCACTAAATTTGGGGGTACATGCAGCTTATCGGTTTGGACATGGTCCCACATGGAGCTCACAGTCTTATTCCCCACTTCCAGATGAGGGAACTGAGGTCCAGAGAAGCAAAGTGACTTGTGCAAGGTCACACAGTAGACAAGTGGCAGAGTTGTGATTAGAACCCTGATCCTCCAGACTCCCAGACCCAAGCTCCATCCACCTCGCCGTGCTGCTTCTACAGTAGGAAGGGAGATGAGAGAGCTGGCGGTGAGGATGGAGAAGACTTGTACTCTCTCAAGTGCTTCATATAGTGTTCTACACAGAGTAAGTGCTCAATAAATACCATTTTTTATGTTGTCAGGTACTGTACTAAGTGCTGGGGTAGATACAAGATAATCAGGTTGGACACAGTCCCAGTCCTACCGGGGGCTCATAGTCCTAACTCCCCATTTTACAGATGAGGGAACAGAGGCCCAGAGACTTGCCTGAGGTCACCCAGCAGATAAACAGTGGAGCTGGAATTAGAACCCAGGTCCTTCTGACTCCCAGGCCTGCACTCTATCCACTAGGCCTTGCTGGTTTTCTACCATTAATGATGATGATATCTTCCTGCTCTTCAAAACCCATCAATGGTTGCCTGTCCCTGTTATTGTCCAGCAGAGACTCGTGACCCTGGGGTTTTAAGGCACTCAATCAACTCTCTCCCCTCGACTTAGCCTGGCTCCCCACCCTATATATCCCAACTCGCACACTTTTTTCCTCTCAGGACAACACACTCTGCCTCACTCTCATCTCTTTTGACGCAAACCCCTTGCTCCACACCCTCCCGTCTGCATGGAATTTCCTTCCATTACACATCTGGCAGACCGCTGCTCTCCCCACCTTCAGCCACACAATCCCATCTCCTCCAGTAAGCTTTCCCTGACTAATCTTTCTTCTTCCCATCCTATTTCCCACCTTCTGGGACTCTAGGGACTTAAGTCCACATCCCTTGAGCAGCTAGATACTCATCCCATCCCCTTCCCCTCAGACGACTTCCACTGATATCTGTAAACTGATTTTATTGCCTGTCTCCCCTTCTAGACTGTAGCCTCCTTGAGCATAGGTATCATGTCTTCCATCTCTATTGTGCTCTTCCAAGCACTTAGCAACAGACAGAGACAATCCCTACCCAACAACAGGCTCACAGTCTAGAAGACTTAAGTGCCAGGCACTGTACTAAGCACAGGGGTAGATACAAACTAATCAGGTTGGGGAACAGAGTTTGTCTTAATCCTAATGAGGATTAATAACAGTATTCATCCCAGATGAGGGAACTAAGGCCCAGAGAAGGGAAGCGACTTACCCAGGGTCTCCCAGCAGACAAATGTTGGAGCTGGGAATCTCGTGTCATGTCGAGCCCACCCCCACTGTCCTGCCTCCCCCCAACCCCGTCTCACCCCATCAATCCCATCCCACCCCTGCACTCTTACTTTCGGCCTCCTCAATTTAACGCAGTTTCCTTGGCAGGGGCTGGAGGTGTAGGAAGAGCTGGTGGCTGCTACTGAGCAGCTGGAGCAAGTGACGGGAGCGGATAGGGCAGCCCTATAGAAGACCAGCTTGCAGGCAGAAGGCAGCCCATCTGGATTGATCTCAAACTTCTTCCCCTGCCAGAGGGTCGGGACCTTGATCTATCGGGGGGTTCGCTGGGGAGGAACCACCCGCCTGAGGCGCCCCCACCCCAAAACCCGTGCCCGGGGCCGACGCCACAATGGGGAACCTGTGTCGACTACAGGGGTGGGCACGCCCCATTCGGACTGGACCGGACGGCGT
The DNA here is from genome assembly GCF_004115215.2 of Ornithorhynchus anatinus. NCBI lineage: Eukaryota > Metazoa > Chordata > Mammalia > Monotremata > Ornithorhynchidae > Ornithorhynchus > Ornithorhynchus anatinus. The sequence goes on from NW_024396935.1 coordinate 340,764, forward strand.
CAGGGAAGACACCCAGGAAATGAAGGTGGTCTGCCCCCAGGAAGAATGGGAAGCAGCATGGTGTAGTGGATAGAGCAAGGGCCTGGGGGTCAGAAGGTCATGGCTTCTAACTCCAGCTCTGCCACTCATCTGCTGTGTGGCCTAGAGCAAGTCACTTTACTTCTCTGTGCCTCAGTTCCCTCATCTGCAAAATGGGGTTTAAGATTGAGCCACATGCAGGACAGAGACTGGGTCCAACCCAATTTCCTTGTATCCACCTCAGCGCTTAGTACAGTGCCTGGCACCTAATAAGTGCTTAACAAATATCATGATTATTAGGACGGCTGTGGGGGCATTAGACTACCGGGGGTCTGGCAAGGAGTGGGACCCAGAGAGACTGTCAGGATTCTATGAAGACCCAGACAGGAAGGCCTGGAGAGCCCTACCAGGAAGATGATGAGTAAATTGTCTCTGCTGTGGGACGCCAATTCTGGATGCAGGGAAGACCCAGGCCAGGCCATGGAAGGCAGCGGAGACACGGGACCCCAGACCGGCTTGCAGAGTTCTTTACTTTTAACAGCGGGGCCATGAGGACAAGTCCTGGACCTCATCATCATCATCATCATCATAATCATGGTATTTTGTTAAGCACTTACTATGGGCCAGACACTGTACTAAGCACCGGGGTGGATACAAGCAAATCGGATTGGACACTCTCCTTGTTCCACGTGGGGCTCACGGTCTCATCTCCCCGCAGCCTACATTGACAAGCTGTGTAGACACTCATGAGAATGAAGGAGGGGGAAGAGAGACAGACCAGAGACAGGGTGTACATACATGCTTAGTACAGTGCTCTGCACACAGTAAGAGCTCAATAAATACGATTAAATGAACATGCAAAATGAACATGCACATGCCCGTGTAGATTATAAACTCATTGTGGGAAGGGAATGTTTCTGTTTATTGTTGTAGTGTGCTCTCTCAAGTGCTTAGTACAGTGCTCTGCAGACAGTAGGTGCTCAATAAATACAACCAACTGACTTCACGTGTGCACATGAGTGTGTGTGGGTGTGAGCATGTCTCTTGCTGTAGCTCGGGAGCTTAGGGAAGTTTGTTTGGGTCTGACCTTTTCTCACCTTGAAGAGTCAAAAACAGCAACTTACTGAACCCCTCTGTGACAATATCACTTCGACTTTAGGGGTTGGAATCCACCGATGGGTGGGGACCCTGCACTTCATCTCGAGGCAGAGCGCTGTATTAAGCACCTGGGGAGAGTCCAGGGGCTCACCCCATCCCCACCACACTCCTCTCTGTAGCTTTAGTTTCTCTTGCTTACCCTGACAGTCATTCACTTTTAGGAGAAGCAGCATGGCTTAGTGGAAAGAGCACGGGCTTGGGAGTCGGAGGACGTGGGTTCTAATCCCAGCTCCGCCATTTGTCTGCTGTGTGACCTTGGGCAAGCCACTTAACTTCTCCGGGCCTCAGTTACCTCATCTGGAAAATGGGGATTAAGACTGTGAGCCCCATGTGGGACAACCTGATTACCTTGTAGATACCCTGGCACTTAGAACAGTGCTTGGCACGTAATAAGTGCTTAACAAATACCATCATTATTATTAATGTCCAACTCTTCCACTAGCCTATAGACTCCTAGTATATAGAAATATGGCATAATGGATAGAGCACAAATTTGGGAATCAGAATCGGTCAGCAGTTCTAATCTTGGTTCTGCCACTTGTCTTCTGTGTCACCTTGGGCAGGTTGCTTCTCTTCTTTGTGCCTCACTTACTTCATCTTTAAAATAGGTATTGAGACCGTAAGCCCCATATGAAACAGGGACTGTGTCCAACTCAATTTTCTGGTACCCATCCCAGCGCTTAGTAGAGTGCCTGGCACATTTTAAGTGCTTAACAAATACCATTATCATTATTGTTAAGGGTAGGGATTGTATCTAACTACTCCCCTGTCTTCTCCCATAGGTGGGGTACAGTGCTCTGCCCAGAGTGAGGGCACCACAAAAACCACTGACTGATGGCTAGGTGGGCCAGTGGACGCTCAGAGGGTCCATGGACTCAGCGAGCCCCCCAGCTACTGTTGTAGCCTGGGCTGCTGGCCCTCAGCCCTCAGTTCCAGAACTCACCAGGAAAGCCAGCTTCTCCATGTGGGACCAGGGGAAGTCACAAACCAGCTGTTGAACATGCCCCACCTCCTGAAACAGAGCAAATGGGGGAGAGCTCAGCAGGGTCAGAAATAATAATAATAATAATAATGTTGGTATTTGTTAAGCGCTTACTATGTGCAGAGCACTGTTCTAAGCGCTGGGGGAGATACAGGATGATCAGGTTGTCCCACTTGGGGCTCACAGTTTTAATCCCCATTTTACAGATGAGATAACTGAGGCACAGAGAAGTTAAGTGACTCGCCCAAAGTCACCCAGCTGACAAGTGGCAGAGCCGGGATTCGAACCCATGACCTCTGACTCCCAAGCCCAGGCTCTTTCCACTGAGTCACGCTGCTTCTCTGGGGGACACCACGAGCCAGGAGCACTGAGGCCTGAGGCGGGCAACCAGGAGGGCTGGGTGGGTAACATTGGGCAGGGGCAAGGGTAAGAACGCCCCCTCATCTTGGGGAGGGGAGTGGACTTTCTGTGGTGAGAGTCGGAGAAGAGGAAAAGTGACTGATGGTGGGCCACAGGAGAGAGCTTCCCCCGTGGATTCCATTTAACGTCAAGCCCAGGGCAATGGTGGGTCACTCTTCTTTCTTGTCCTAAAGCAACTCAAAAGTTAGTCGGGTTAAAAGTTGTGTGTGACCATCCTGTGATGCCCCCCGACCCCAGCATTTGATGCCTGCCAACCCCAGTCTGCTCTGCCCATTGAGATACCCACCAACCATAGCATGTGAGGCTCACCAACCTGCGATGGCTACTGACCCCAGCCTGTGATGCCCGCTGACCCAGCCTGTGCTCTGCACCTAAGCAACCTGGGATAGGGGGTTGGATCCAGAACCACCTGGGATCCTGGAGGTCCCGGGCTGGTCCCAGTTCCCTTCACGCTTCATGAATCTCCCTGGGCAGCCACGTGCATAAACAACTTTAAACTCAGTGGCTTCCCCTACCTGTACCTTATTTAAAGTACAAACAAGTTCCAGTTTAGAACTCTCAGAGTTTGCCTTGCAGGTTTCCCCTGAACCCTTTTTGTTCCTTTTTGTTTGAGCCGGGGAGCTTTTGCCTTGCAGTTTAGGCTCAGAACCCTTTTCATTCCAGGTTGGGTCCCGCAGCCTTTCCCTTGCAGGTTGGGCCCGGAATGCCCAACTTTGGGGGCCAAAGTTCCAAGGCAAAGGCTGAGGGGGTGGAGGTGGGGGGCACAACCCTGCAAGGCAAAGGCTGCATGGCCCAAACTGGAACAAAAAGGGTTCGGGGCCAAACCTGCAAGGCAAAGGCTGTGGGGCCCAAAACTGAACGATAAGTGTTCGGGGCCAAACCTGCCAGGCAAACTCTAGGGTGTCCAAACTGGTACCCAAAGGGTTCAGGGCCAAACCTGCAAGACAATCTCTAGGGGGTCAAACTGGTACAAAAAGGGTTCAGGGCCAAACTTGCAAGGCAAAGGCTGCAGGCCCCAAACCTGAATGAGAAGGGTTCGGGGACAAACCTGCAAGGCAAACTCGAGGAGGCCCAAACTGGAACCAAAAGGGTTCAGGGCCAAACCTGTAAGGCAAAGGCTGTGGGACCCCATCTGAAGCGAAACGGTTTGGGGCCAAACCTGTAAGCCAAACTCTGAGGGGGCCAAACTGGAACAGAAAGGGTTGGGGGTCAAACATGCAAGACAAAGCTGTGGGGCCCAAACATGAAAGAAAAGGGTTCGGGCCAAACCTGCAAGGAAAACTTTATGGGGCCCAACCGTAACCATAACGGTTCGGGGCCAAACCTGCAAGGCAAAAGCTGCAGGGCCCAAAGTGGAACCAGAAGCGTTCCGGGTCTTAGCAGAAAGGCAAAGGCTGTGGGGCCCAAACTGGAAGGAAAAAGATTCAGGGTCAAACCTCCAAGGAAAAGGCTGCCTGGCCCAAACAGGAACGAGAAGGGTTCGGGACAAACACTGCAAGGAAAAGACTGTGGGGCCCCAACTGGAAAGAAAAGGGTTCAGGGCCAAACCTGCAAAGCAAACTCTAGGGGACCCAAACAGGAACGAAAAGGGTTCGGGGCCCAGTCTGTAAAGTCACTTGTGGGGGACCCAAACTGGAATGATAAAGGTTCGGGGTCAAACCTGCAAGGCAAAGATTGAGGGGGGAACCTGCATGGCAAAGGCCACGGGGCCCAAACTGGAACCAAAAGGTTTCGGGGCCAAAACATGCAAGGTCAACTCTAGGGGGCCCAAACTGGAACCAAAAAGGTTCAGCGCCAAACCTGCAAGGCAAAGGCTGTGGGGCCCAAACTGGAACCAAAAGGGATCGGGGCCAAAGCTGCAAGGCAAAGATTGGAGGAGCAAACCTGCAAGGCCAAGGCCATGGGGCATAAACTGGAACCAAAAGTGTTCGGGGCCAACCTTACAAGGCAAAGTCTGCGGGACCCAAACTGTTACTGAAAGCATTCTGGGCCCAACCTGCAAGGGAAAGGCTACGGGACCCAAACTGTTACCAAAAGCATTCCGGGCCCAACCTGCAAGTGAAAGGCTGCGGGACCCAACCTGGAATGAAAAGGGTTCTGAGCCTAAACTGCAAGGCAAAAGCTCCCTGGCTCAAACAGGAACAAAAAGGGTTCAGGGGAAACTGCAAGGCAAACTCTGAGGGTTCTAAACTGGAACTTTAAGGATTGGGGACCAAACCTGTAAGGTAAAGACTGTGGGGACCAAACTCAAATCAAAAGGATTCGGGGATAAAGCCGCACTCAAAGACTGCAGGACCAAAACTTGAATGAAAGGGGTTACAGGCCAAACCCACAAGGCAAACTCTAGGGGGCCCAAACTGGAACCAAAAAGGTTTGGAGTCGAAGCTGCACGGCAAAGGCTGTGGGGCCCAATCCGAAACGAAAAAGGTTCGGGGCCCAATCTGCAAGGCAAAGGCTGACCGGCCCAAACTGGAATGAGAAGGGTTTGGGGCCAAACCTGCAAGGGAAAGGCTGGGTAGGGGCAAACCTGCAAAGCAGAGGCTGCGGGGCCCTAACTGGAACCAAAAGGAGGAGGGGAAGGAGACTGCAAAAAACCTAGGTTTTTGTTTATTTTTTTTTGAGGGGGTGGAGGCGGGGCAAACATTGTTCCCCCCTCCCTCAGCCCCCCAAACCAGTCACCACTACAGCTAATCTGATGACTGCACAAGTCAACTTTGAGTCCCAGGCCTCACTGCTCTTCCCCTCCCAGCCCCTGCCAAATGGGACTCAGTCATCATCAAGGCTCTGCATCTCAGAGATGAACAGAGCGGGCGCAATGATGTCACCCAGTCCTGTTCTGGATAATAGACTCCCAGAAGCTATCTCTTTCAGATACGGGAAGGTCCCTTCCTCCAGGCACTGAGAACATGCTGGGTGAACATACAAGAATGTCAACACAAGGACATTTCAACACAGGGAGCTTAGCCCCCCAAAATGGCACTGTTGGGTTGAAGGGCAAGGGATAGTTCTTAACTCTGTCTCCTGAGTGGCCCAGGGAGCCACCCAGTCGGGATCCATGCTGCACAGTGAAGATCCTCCTCATGTCTGCATCCGGTCGAACCATCGATCGGTGGGTCGGTCATGACCTAGTGGATTCTTTGGATGCCGCTCTCATCTATCCTGTGAACAGTGGCAGAGGGGCGGGGGGTGAGCAACCGTGAGGACGAGGACAGTTGTTTTTTTTTCCCTCTAAAACTAGGGAAAGAGTGGGCATGTTTAAAAACACTGGATAAGGAATTTGGCACAGAAGGTCTGGTTGGAGATAGTCATCAGAAAGGGAAAAAAGTGGATGAGAGTGTTCAGACAGTGCAAAGGAAGGGAAATTAAAGGCAAAATTTGAAGGGACTGATTTTGAAATCGGGCAGATGTGAGGTAGCTCAGGAGGATGAGGAGTGGGGGAATTAGGCATGGGAATCAGTGAGGGAGGGGAGGCGTTGTTGCTGAGCAGAAGAGAGAGCCAATTTAAATGCATTCTCACTGGCTAAAAGATGGTTGCGGGGGTCCGAGTGCCTGGATTCTCCACAACAGCCCTCTGTGGCATGAGGGGTTTGAGAGTGCTCCTGCGAGTTGAGAAGGAAATGGGAGGAGATTCAATCAATGTAGTTTCTCCAAAACAGACATTCCTTCTCTCCCCACCTGCTCAAATCAGCCTAGTGTTCAACAGGTAGCAGAGGAGTCCCTTCTTTGAGGTCTGAGTAGGTGTAGGGTGACTCTGAAGGTGGGACTTGGATCCCTCTATAGAGTTCAAAGCCCCAGATCTTCAGTCCTACAACCAAATCTGACGGAACCAGTGCCCCGCATGGAGCCCCACACCCCATTTCCGGAACCAGCTTCCGTTTCCACAATGGCATCTGCTTCTTCACTCTTCTATTCCCCCACCCGGCTAACCCGCTCCACCGTCATTCATGCACGCACACAGCCAATAACTTCCCTATGTGGTAGCGGTACAGCCCGTGGCTCCATCTCAATTGCAGGGCAAGGCTAAGAATACACCTGACAGTCCAAATTTTGGAGGAATGGTCCTCAAGCCTGGGGAAATGCACTGGCAGCCTCTGGAGAGAATGTAATAGCTAGTCCAAGTTTTCCCACCCCAACCTGTGCACTGCCAGGCCTTGAGGCTGTGGGACATCCTGCCGGGTTCCAGAACCACCCGGACACGCAACTTGGGGGGACTCCCTGCCGAGGTCACATCGGGCAAAACGGTACGTGACCCGGGAGCGTCTGTCCGAGGGAACTGAGTTATCAATGCAGCTCGTCCGCCGGGCCCGGCTGACGTTGTTACGTTACCTTGGCGGAGGACAGCCGCGCTAGTGATGTTGAAGGTTTGTTTTTCTGACCTTGCCCTCCGTCCAGAGCTGAAAACCACACATCGCCGCATGCTCACTTCTCTTGGAGAATCGACGGTCTCAAAGCTGGAAAGAGAAGGGTAGGAATGTCAGACAGCTGGTTCTGTGGGCAAATATTCCACTCTCCCTCCTCCCAGTGACCCCTACACCAGAAAAGGTGAGATCTACAGACACAATCATCACATCTAGGCCGAATGAAAAACTCCAACCTACTAATACTCATCTGTTAGTCCACGAGGAGTTTGTACTCCAGGGACTTCAGGTCCAACCCAAACTGGATAAAATTCAGTTTTGAGTACCATGCTGGCACTCCATGTACCCTCTCTGCACCTGTGACGACTCAGTCTCCTAACTGCTTTTCAGAGAAGAATGGGGTAGATACACTGATAGTCTTCCCCGCACTTCTCGACAGCCTAGATGGGTGCCATCTCCAAGGCCTCGGGGTGTGCAGGTCGACCCTGAAGACAGGACAGTGGGTGCAGAGAAATTTGACCCAACTATAGAATTAAGGGCCCAAGATCTTCTCTGTCCCACAGGCAAGTCGGACAAACTACTTCCCTGCAAAGAGGCCCAGGCCTAGTTCCATAACCAGCCTCCATCCCGAGAGAGGTAGCTTTCTCCTCATTATCCTTCCCCCAAAGCTAGTCCCATTATTCATATATTCTCTCTCTCTCTCTCTCTCTCTTTTCCCCCCGCAAAACACTGACCACCACAGTTAAGCTGACTATAATACTCTGCCCTATTAATCATTAGCTGCCCCCTCCCCAGAATCCCAGCAAGGCCTCATTCTTCAGGGCCTGGAGGTCCAGAACAACTATACATGTCCATTTTTAGTGTGAAGCCTGTCCGCTTCGTTCCACCACACCTCACCGCTGTTGACGTGGTCCCAGACGGGAGTCCGCATGCCTCTGCTTTTGAAAGAGAAATAGAGTGGACACATGGATGTCATCTGTCCAGGCCCTGACCCTTCACTTCCAGAAGCCACCATGGGCAGGCGCAGACAAGTACCTTCTCCGGGAGCCCATCTTGTATCGGTTCACCCTGCAGACGGGACTGTGGGTAAACAGGGTTTGACCCATCTCTAGAATTAAGGGCCCTGGGTTTTCTCAATCCCATAATCAACTCAAACAAGATCAAATCCTTGTGCAGAGCCTCAGTCTCTGTTCTTCTTCTTCCCTTCTCCATGGTCTAAGGATGTGCAGGGTGACCCACATTCAGGAATATGGGCACAAAGAGATTTGACCCACCTGTAGAAGTAAGGCCCCCGGTCTTCTCGGCCCCACGGTCATGTCCAACAGAACCGGTTTCATTCAATAGCATTTATTGAGTGCTTACTATGTGCAGAGCACTGTACTAAGTGCTTGGAATGTACAAATTGGCAACAGATAGAGACAGTCCCTGCCCTTTGACAGGCTTACAATCTAATCGGGGGAGACAGACAGACAAGAACGATGGCAATAAATAGAGTCAAGGGGAAGAACATCTCATTAAAACAATAACAAATAAATAGAATCAGGGTGATGCATATCTCATTAAACAAAATAAATAGGGTGATGAAGATATATACAGTTGAGCGGATGACTACAGTGCTGAGGGGATGGGACGGGAGAGGGGGAGGAGCAGAGGGAAAGGGGGGAGAAGCGGGTTTAGCTGCAGAGAGATGAAGCGGGGGGTAGAGGGAGCAGAGGGAAAAGGGGAGCTCAGTCTGGGAAGGCTTCTTGGAGGAGGTGAGCTTTAAGTAGGGATTTGAAGAGGGAAAGAGAATTTGTTTGGCGGAGGTGAGGAGGGAGAGCGTTCCAGGACCGCGGGAGGGCGTGGCCCAGGGGTCGACGGTGGGCCAGGCGAGACCGAGGGACGGTGAGGAGGTGGGCGGCAGAGGAGCGGAGCGTGCAGGGTGGGCAGTAGAAAGAGAGAAGGGAGGAGAGGTAGGAAGGGACAAGGTGATGGAGAGCCTTGAAGCCTAGAGTGAGAAGTTTTTGTTTTGTGCAGAGGTTGATAGGCAACCACTGAAGGTTTTTAAGAAGGGGAGTGACATGCCCAGAGCATTTCTGCAGGAAGATGAGCCAGGCAGCGGAGTGAAGAATAGACTGGAGCGGGGAGAGAGAGGAGGAAGGGAGATCGGAGAGAAGGTTGACAAAGTAGTCTAGCCGGGATATTATGAGAGCCTGTAGTAGTAAGGTAGCCGTTTGTGGGGAGAGGAAAGGGCGGATCTTGGTGATATTATAAAGGTGAGACAGGCAGGTCTTGGTAACGGATTGGATGTGTGGACTGAACGACAGAGCCGAGTCAAAGATGACACCGAGGTTGCGGGCCTGAGAGACGGGAAGGATGGTCGTACCATCCCTGGTGATAGGGAAGTCTGGGAGAGGACCGGGCTTGGGAGGGAAGATGAGGAGCTCAGTTTTGGTCATGTTGAGTTTTAGGTGGCGGGCAGACATCCAGGTGGAGACGTCCTGGAGGCAGGAGGAGATACGAGCCTGAAGGGAGGGGGAGAGGACAGGGGCAGAGATGTAGATCTGTGTGTCATCTGCGTAGAGATGGTAGTCAAAGCCGTGACAGCGAATGAGTTCACCAAGGGAGTGAGTGTAAATGGAGAACAGAAGAGGGCCAAGAACTGACCCTTGAGGAACTCCAACAGTTAGAGGATGGGAGGGAGAGGAAGAGCCTGTGAGGTAGACCGAGAATGACCGGCCAGAGAGATTAGAGGAGAGGACGGAGTCCGTGAAGCCCAGGTGAGATAAGGTGTGGAGGAGAAGGGGATGGTCGACAGTGTCAAAGGCAGCTGAGGGGTCAAGGAGGATTAGAATGGAGTAGGAGCCATTGGATTTGGCAAGAAGGAGGTCATGGGTGACCTTAGAGAGAGCAGTCTCGGTACAGTGAAGGGGACGGAAGCCAGATTGGAAGGGGTTCAGGAGAGAATGGGAGTTAAGGAATTCTAAGCAGCGAGTGTAGACAACTCGTTCTAGGATCTTGGAAAGGAAGGGTAGTAGGGAGTTAAGGGGATAACTGGAAGGGGAAGTGGGGTTTCCTGCCCAGAGCCTCAGCTTCTGGAGTCAGGCTCTGTACCAAGATCGGCAGCCCCTGTCTCATTATTCTAGCCCCCAAACTAAGCCCATCTCTCTCTTTCTCTCTCTCTCTCTCACACACACACACACACACACACACACACACACAAGCCAAACCTTCCCTTTGTGGTGGCAGCAGAGCCTATTGCCCCATCTTTCCAGGGTGGGGGAAATCTGAGAATTGATTTAACTGGACCCATACTGCAAGGGAATGGTTCTCAAGGCCAGGGCGAGCTGTTGAGTAGCCTCTACTTGCCGAGTAATAGCCGGTCAGATTCTCCCTTGAGTCATCCTACGCCGAGCTGTGTATTTCAGGGGGTTGGTGCTGTCGGACTCCTGTTTGCATCCTAGCTGATGGGTCACAGACCTGGTTGAGGGGAGGGGGGAAAGGAAGGGGAAAGAGCATGTTAATGACCTGTCAAGAAGCAACATGGCCTACTAGAGAGAGCACAGGCCTAGGAGTCAGAAGGATCTGGGTATCAAGCCCGGCCCTGCCACTTGTGGGCTGCTTCACCTTGGACAAGTCACTTCACTTCTCTGTGCCCCCGTTACCTCACCTGTAAAATGGGGATTAAGACTGAGAGACCCATGTGGGACAGGGACTGTGTCCAACTCCATTTGCTTGCAGCCACCCTCATGCTTAGTATAGTGCCTGGCACATAGTAAGTGCTTAACAAATGTCATTATCATCATTATGAGTTTCACAAAATCCTGAAACCAGGGTTTTGGAGCAAACTTTTCTGCCTCCTTGGGTCAAGTGGAGGCTTTAGAAGCTCCTTGCAGTTCTCATTTTACCTCTTCTTGACACCAAAAGGACCCTGTAGTCCACATGAGCCTCAAACAATCACTCCATTGCTTTCAGGTGAGGAAACTAGTTGCACTCACAGTGCAGTTTCCATGAACAACTGTTGCTCTTCCAGCAGCCCCACACTGTTTTGGTCTCAGCCTAGATTCCCTATAATGCTCTTCTCCACAAGTCATAGGCCACGCACAGACACACAAAACCTGACATGGCAAATTGACCCATTCTTGATGCTGGGTCCTCTTTCTCCCCAGGCCTTCACCACCATCGAAACCCAGGCGCTCCTTTTTCTGGGCACCAGAGTTCTGTGCTGGCCGATGCTGAAGACTGGACTGTGGACTCAGGTAGCTTTGACCCATCTATAGATTTAAGAGCACCGGGCCTCCTCCGGCCCACGGTCGAGTCAGCGGAATCTATTCCCTATAAGGAGCCGAGATCCGGGACCGGCCTTGAGGCTGCGTAAGAGGAGCTCCCCCCGGTCTAGCACCTTCTTGTCACCCTGACTTGCTCCCTTTCTTTGTCCCCCCTCCGATTCCCACTTACATCAATGTCTGTCTCCCCCACTAGACTGTAAGCTCACTGTGGGCATGAAATGGGTCTATTTATTGGGATACTCTACTCTCCCAAGCCCTAGTATAGTGCTCTGAACACAGTAAGTGCTCAATAAATACACTGCAATGAATCAACACCACCCTCACACCTCAAAGTTAACCCCACGATGCAAACACACATCTCCAACAAACCCATCGCTTTCTGGAGGAGGCAGCAGAAAGGCCCTGGCGACACAATATTTTGCCTCAAGGAATTGGCATTATTGGATTGGGGTTGAGGGATTGGTCTTAACTCAGTCTCTGGAGAAGCCCAGGGAGCCAACTAGTTGGTGTCCACGCTGCACAGTCAACAGCCTCGTGGCCGTGGAGAACTCGAGTGGGCTGTGACCGGTGGAACGGCGGGCGAGTGGTCTGTCACGACCTAGTCCGTTCTTTGGGTGCCATCCCTCATCTCAGCTCCCCTGTGAACACAAGCAATGGTTGGTCAAAAAGGAACACCCAAATGACAGGCATGATTTTAGGGGGCACAGGGGAGGGGTCTCTACCGTGGCTACTCTGAGCCAACCAAGTTAAGACAAGTTCTTGGGGGAGCTTCCTCTTTCTTCCAGATAGGCCTCAGGACACCTTTGCTCTCTGGGTCTCCTCTGGCCACTTGGATAGGGAAGTGTCCACCCCAGGGGAGAGACAGATGTTTCTCTACTGACCCTGACCCTTGTACATCGGGAATGGTGGATCCTAGCCCCAAATGATGCTTGGATTGCTTACAGATCTTTTAGTCCATCCTGCACACGACACACAGAATTTGCTAACTACTAAGTACTTAGAAGGGTACAGTATAAGAAGGAGACACGGTCCCTGCCTTTCGCAGGGCAAATAGGTACCCATCATATTCTAAGACTTCTTCCTACTGGCACTCTGAGTGTCAAGGTGCCATAGGGGATTAGGATTAGTGAATGCCCAGCTCTTGAAGTGCTGAGAACACTGAAGTGGCAGTTTGGGGGGAAAAACAGGGTGGAAGGATGAAAAGTGAATCACACACTGCCTCCTGGAGAAGATGTCACCTCAGAAGATCCTTAAAGATGGAAGACACTGGTCTGCCACCTGAGAAGGTTGGGGAGGACTTAGAGGGTCAAAGGAAGAGTAAGCGAGAGAAGAGTGAGAAATAAGAGAAAAAGAGAGAGAGAGAGGCACGATTAGGAGCTCACCTCAAGAGTAAACTGTGTGGGCTGAGTCGTAGGGAGAGTAGAATGAGGCTAGGTAGTATGTATCTAGGGGACCATCTGATGACTAAGGAAGTGGGGAGAGCATGAGAATAGAAGAGGATCCAACCATGGGGGTTACCCACAGGAAGTGTCAGAGGAAGAGGAAGAAAGAAAAGCCCAAGAAGGAAAACCAGGAGGGGGCTGTAAAGGGGAAATTGAGAGGACATATAGTTCACAGGGGAATGGGGGGGGGGGAGGGGGAGTCCACATTGTCACCCGGAGCCGAGAGGACAAGAAAGACATGACGGAAAATGAGGACCCTTTTTTAGTAGTGATAGTATCGACTCATACTTCCTACATGAAGAGCTTGTTAAGCACTGGCAGTTGCCTTGGTGACAAGAAGGGAGTTGGGGCACTGGGGGTTTAAGGCAGGAGTTAAAAGTCTAGGATAGATGGTGAAAACAATAGGCATGGGAGTCATTCAGGGAGGGGAATTGTTGCAGCTAGGCGGAAGACAGGTAAAGTTAAATTCCTTCTCAACAGCTATGAGATCGTCGAGGTGATCCTAGTACATACATTCCCTCCAGCAGCACTCTGCAGAGTGAGTAGTCTGACGGTGCTCCTTCAAGTTGAGAAGGAAACGGAAGGAGATGCAAACCAATATAGTTTCTCCAAAACAAAGACATTCCCCCCCAATCAAGTTACTTCTCAACAGGTCTGAGAGGACCACCACATATGCCCAGGCTTCTCCACTGTTCCCTACCCGTGCCTTTGGATTCCCACAGTCCCAACTTGGGAGGGGCCTGGACTTCAAGAGCAAGAAGGTTCCAGTGCATTGGCAGACTGAACAGGAGAGTGATACCACCTGCAGTACCCAGAACCAAATCTTTCTATGCTCCCTACAAAAACTCAGGGTGGAGGCTAAAGAACACCATTCATTCTTTCATTCGGATTTATTGAGCACTGACTGTGCAGAGGCCCGTACTGAGTGCTTGGCAAGTACAATTCAGCAACAAAGAGAGACAATCCCTGCCCATACCGGACCAGAAAAGAAGGAAGTGGGTACACACACAGGCACTCTGGACACGACCCACCCACCCCCACCGCTCCCCCCTAAATCCTTCCTTTCGTGGTGGCAACATAGTCCACAGTTTAATCTCTCACTGGTGGGCCAAGTCTGGGGATTGACTAGAGTGTGCCCACACTGCAAGGGGATGGTCTTCAAAGCCAGGGCCATGAATTGAATGGTAACTATTTCATCTGGTATCTGTGAAGTGCTTTCTGGGTGCCAGGCACTGTACTAAGCGCTGGGGTGGGTACACGCAAATCATGTTGGACACAGTCCCTGTCCCATGAGGGGCTCACAGTCTTAGTCCCCATTTTACCTATGAGGAAACCGAGACACAGAGAAGTGAAGTGACTTGCCAAAGGCCACCCACAGCAGACAAGCAGCGCAGTCCGGATTAGAACTAATGACCTTCTGACTCCCAGGCCCGTGCCTTCTCCACCATACCATGCTGCTTCTCCATCTATTTGGAGAGAAATAGCAGGTCAGATTACGCCCTTGGACATCCTATCCCTAGCTGAGCTCTTTGGGGCTTCTTTCTGTCTCTGATCTGAGAAGGCATGGAGCTAGTAACGGTGTGGGCAAAAATTGGGCTCACCACCCAAACCTCCTGCGGGTGCCTGGTGGAGAAAGCCTGGAGCATCGCTGGCACAGAATTGAATTGTCACGGGAGATTCTCCACCAGTCTTGGGTGAAACCCATTTGGGGTTGAGGAAACTGGCCTTGGAAAACACACATGGATTCGTGAGCCTGAGCGGCCGGGTTGCCCCATCCTGCCCTCTGACGTTCTTATCTGTTGCCCAACACTTCAGTCTCCAGGAGCATCACTTCTCCCCTTCACAGCATCACTAAAGTCTGCCCTTTCCTCTCCACCTAAACTGCTACCAAATTAATGCAGTCACTCATCCTATCCCACCTAGGTTACTGCATCAGCCTCCTTTCCGACCTCCCAACCTCCTGCCTCTCCCCACTCCAATCCATACCTAACTCCACTCCCCAGATCATCTTTCTACAGAAACCTACAGGACATGTCAGCCCCCCCCCAACCCCCTCAAAAATCTCCAGGGATTGCCTATCCACCTCCATATCAAACAAAACTCGTCACCACTGCCTTCAAAGCTCTCCATCACCACGTCCCCTCCTGCCTCACATCACATTTCTCTTTCTCCAACCCAGACCGAAACTTCACTCTTCTGGTGCTAACCTTCTCACTGGGCCCTCCACCTCTCCTGTCTTGCTGCTGACCACTGGCCCACTGACCTGGAACGCCCTCCCTCCTCAAATCTGCCAGACGATTACTCTCCCCCCACCCTTCAAACCCTTACTGAAGGAACATCTCCTTCAGGAGGCCTTCCCAGCCCCACTTTTCCTCATCTCCCACTCCCTTCTGCATCTCCCTGACTGGCTCCCTCTGCTCTTCCTCCTTCCCCTTGGCACTTATGTATCTATCTGCAAATTTATTTCTTTATATTGATGTCTGTTTGTATGGATGTCTGCCTTCCCGCTCTAGACTGTGAGCTCCTAGTGAGCAGGGATTGTCTCTTTATTGCTGTATTGTACTTTCCCAACTGCTTAGTACAGTGCTCTGCACACAGTAAATGCTCAATTAAAAAGACTGAATGAATGAGTGGTAAGAGATGATAGTCTAGGTTGGGTTTTTTCCCCCCTTTTGGCCACTCTTTTCCCTCTCCCTGCCCCAAAACACTGACCACCACAGCTAAGCTGACTGCAGCCCTCTGCTCTATCAATACTTACCTGCCCCTTTCTCAAAACCCCAGTAAAGGCTCATTCTCCAGGGACTGGAGGTCCAGAACACCCAGTTAATTTCTATTACAAGTCACGCCAGTGCTGCTCCTCCCCACTACACCCCTGTTGAAATGGTCTTCGACGGGAGTCGGCGCAACTCTGCTTCTCAGAGAGGAATGGGGTGGACACACGGATGCCACCCTGTCCTGCTCCTGAAACAACACTCCCAGAAGCCGCCACGCTAGGTCCAAACTGGTCCCTTCAGTTGACCCTGCAGACTTGACTACGGGACTGAGAACCATCTGGGCCCCTAATTCTCTAGATAGGTCGAACAGGACAGGTTCCCCACGCCGAACCTCAGCCTCAATTTGAGTCAGCCTCTGTACCAAGACTGGCAGCCCCATCTTTATTCTCCTTTCCCCAAAGCTAAACCCACTGACATACATACACAAACACCAACACAAAAGGAAAACCTTCCCTTTGTGTCGGGAACATAACCCACAGCTCCATCTCTCAATGACAGGGCATTATGAGAATTGATTTAACTGTGCCTACACTGCAAAGGGATAGTCCTTAAGGTAAGGGTGATGAATTGAGCCGTCTCTGTTTGGAGCATAATAGGAGGTCAGATTCTTCCTTGTGTCATCCTACCCTGAGCTATGCACTGCTGAGGTTGGTCCTATGGAGTTCCTTTCTGTATCAGAGCCAACAGGACAGACTCGCACTCCCATTCCTCCCCCCACTTCACCTCCCACCCCCTCCAAGACACAGGACTCACTGCAGAGCCCTCCTTTGGGTAGGGGGCAGTAGATCCTGGGTCTGATGGAAGTGAGCTGTCATCGGAGCTTCTCCACCGATCCTGCCTGAAACCCTTCTGGAGTTGAAGAACCTGGCCTTCAAAGACAAATGTGAATGAATGAGTCTGAGGGGCCGGGTTCCCCCACCTTGTGCCCCGGACACTAGGCCCCGAGAAGATATCTCTGACAGACAGAGAAGGATCCCTTCTCTGGGGACTGAGGATGTGCAGTGTGACCCTGCAGGCAAGACGATGGACACAGGGAGATTTCACCCATATCTAGAATTATGGGCACCGGATCTTCTCCGTCTCACAGCCGAGTCCTACAGAACCGGTTCCCTGCCAGAGCCTCAGCTTCCAGAACCAGTCTCTGTACCAAGGTTGGAAGCTCCCATCTCTCTAACTGTACCCAAAAGCTAACCCCATCACAGATACAAGCAGTGTGGCTCAGTGGAAAGAGCATGGGCTTGGGAGTCAGAGGTCATGAGTTCGAATCCTGGCTCTGCCACTTGTCAGCTCTTGACTGTGGGCAAGTCACTTAACTTCTCTGTGCCTCAGTTCCCTCATCTGTAAAATGGGGATTAACTGTGAGCCTCATGTGGGACCTGTATCTACCCCAGTGCTTAGAACAGTGCTCGGCACATAGTAAGTGCTTAACAAATACCACCACCATGACCTCCACCCCGTGCCACCATCCCTTTGGACAGCTAGTACAGGTGTTGGCTTCATTTCTGCACGGGAGGGGGTTGCAGGTCTGAGAACCTGACACTTGGCTCCAGAACTCCTTACCTTCCCACCCGTACCCTGTCCTTCCCATGACTTCCATCAAGGTAGATGGCATCATCATCCCTCCTGTCTTCCAAGCCCATAACCTTGGAGTTATCCTTGACTCCTGTCTCTCGGTCAACCCACATATTGAATTCATCACTAAATCCCGTCGGTCCCACCTCCGCAACGTCGCTCAAATCGGCCCTTTCCTCTCCATCCTAACTGCTACCACCTCAATTTAATCATTCAGCCTATCCTTCCTGCAGTAGCCTCCTTGCTGACCTCCCAGCCTCCTGCCTCTCCCAACTCCAATCAACCTTTGCATGAAACAAAAACTCCCCACTCTTGGCTTCAAAGCTCTCCATCACCTTGCCCCCTCCTACTTCACCTCCCTTCTCTCTTTCTACAGCCCATCCAGTACACTTCGCTCCTCTGTCCTTCACCTCCTCACGGTTCCTCGTGCGCCCCTGTTTCGCTGTCAATACCTGGCCCACGTCCCACCGCTGCCCTAGAATGCCCTCCCTCCTCACATCTGCCAAACTAAGTCTCTTGCCCTCTTCAAAGCCCTACTGAGAGCTCACCTCCTCCAGGAGGCCTTTCCAGACTGAGCTCCCCTTTCGCTCTGCTCCTCCTACCTCTCCATTCCCCTTTCTCTCGCCCTCTCTTCCCCTCCCCACAGCCCTGTGTATATTTGTATTTATTATTTATTGCTCTATTTATTTTGTTAATGACATGTATATAGTGATGATTCTATTTATCTTGATGATATCTACGCCAGACTACTTCTTTTGTTCTGTTTTGCTTTGCTGCCTGTCTTCCCCGTTTCGACTATGAGCCCCTTACTGGTCAGGGATTCTCTCCATCTGTTGCCAAATTGTACATTCCAAGCGCTTAGGACAGTGCTCTGCACACTTTAAGCGCTTGATAAATATGAATGAATGAATGAATGAATACTTCATTCTGCTGCCCAGATCATTTTTCAACAGCAACGATCAGGATGCGCCACCCGCTCCTCAGAAAAACTCCAGTGGTTGCACATCCACCTCCTCCTCAAAAA